>NC_053024.1:114269651-114419890 GCF_003073215.2 Triticum urartu
TGGATGTACGATAGCACCACCTATCGGAACCACGACAAAAACATCCGTGTCTCCAATTGCGTTTGAATCCTCCAAACCCTTCCCTTTACATTCTTGCAAGTTGCATGCTTTACTTTCCGCTGCTCATATACTCTTTTGCATGCTTGCTTGAATTGTGTGGAGATTGCTTGACTTGTGCTAAGATAGCTAAAATCTGCCAAGAACTAAAATTGGGAAAAGGCTAGATTTTTATTTGGTCAAGTAGTCTAATCACCCCCCTCTAGACATACTTTCGATCCTACAAGTGGTACCAGAGCTTTGGTCTCCATTTGCTTTGATTTCCATAGCTTTTGGTGGTCATAGCCTTGGTTTCACAACCTAGGAGAGTATGGCGTCTAGCGAGGGAAATTATCACCGTAGAGGTCCTTACTTTTATGGTACTAATTTTGCTAGTTGGAAGCATAAGATGAAAATGCATATTCTTGGACATAACCCTGCCGTTTGGGCTATTGTGTGTGTTGGCTTGCAAGGTGAATTCTTTGATGGGAAAGAACCAAATCATGAAGCTACCGCGGATGAGTTGAAGATGCTACAATACAATGCTCAAGCTTGTGATATCCTCTTCAACGGATTGTGCCCCGAAGAATTCAACAAAATCAGCCGTCTTGAGAATGCAAAGGAAATTTGGGATACTGTGATTGACATGCATGAAGGTACCGACTCCGTCAAGGAATCCAAGTTGGATGTGATTCAAAGTCAACTTGACAAGTTCAAAATGAAGGATGGTGAAGGTGTCGCTGAAATGTACTCTAGGCTTGCTCTTATCACAAATGAGATTGCCGGCTTAGGGAGTGAAGAGATGACCGATAGATTCATCATAAAGAAGATCCTAAGAGCCTTGGATGGAAAATGTGATACCGTGTGCACATTGATCCAAATGATGCCCAATTACAAAGATCTCAAGCCAACGGAAGTCATCGGAAGAATTGTTGCTCATGAGATGTCACTCAAGGATAAAGAGGAACTTCACAACAAATCAAGTGGTGCTTACAAAGCCTCATGTGAAGCCCCCACATCATCGAGTGAGAAACAAACCTTCAATGAAGAATTGAGCTTAATGGTGAAGAACTTCAACAAGTTCTACAAGAGTAGAAGCAAAGAGAGAAGCTCCAAATCAAGGTCCTACAATGACAAAAGATCTTCTAGTCGAGGGCGAAACTGCTACAATTGTGGAAGGCCCGGACACTATTCCAATGAGTGTACGGCCCCCTACAAGAGAAGAGAAGATTCTCCCAAGAGAAGAAGTAGAAGAGAAGAATCACCATCTGGAGAAAGAAGGAGTAGAGATGATCGTTATGAACGAAGACCCTCATGGAGAAGCAAGGATTCGGAAAGAAAGGACAAGTCATCAAGGAGCTACACAAAACGAAGACATCAAGCTCATGTTGGTGAATGGGTATCCGGCTCCGACTCGGACAACCACTCCGAGAGAAGCTATCACTCCGACTCCGAATATACTCAAGATGAAGGTGTTGTCGGTCTAGCACTTGTGACAACCAACTCCTACGACATATTTGACTCACCAAATGAAGGAGTTGGAACATGCTTCATGGCTAAAGGCCCAAAGGTATCACACCCCGAGTATGTTGATTTCAATAGTGATGAAGATGACTTGTTAGGTGATGATGATTTACTTGTTGACAACTCTAGTGATGAATACTATGATGAAACATCAATTAATCATGCTAATCAAGATAAAACGAATGACAATGATAAGAAGAAGATTGAGTCTCTAACTAAATAACTAAACACTCTTAAGTTAGCTCATGAAACTATCTTAGGAGATCATCGAGAACTTTTAAGGACTCATGAGAAATTGCGCTTTGAAAAGCTCAACCTTGAGCAAGAGCATGAGTTCTTAAAAGCAATCAATGATGATCTTCGCAAGAAAAGTTCTTCTTACATTGCCAAGCGTCTACTCTTATCCACTTACATGCCTCAAGTCAAGTCTAGTAACAAGAACAAGAAAGATTCTTCCTCTAGTAGTAACAATAATCATGCTAAATCCAATATTGTTGCTTCTAGTAGTTCTCTTGATTCCACTAATGATTCTCTTAGCCAAGTTACACTTGAGCAAGAAAATAGCTTATTGAAGGGAATTATAGAGAAAGGTGTTTACAAGAGCCTTGCCGGAAGTAAGCAATTCAAGGAAATTGTACGCAAGCAAGGAAGGCACCGGAAGAATCAAGGTGTTGGTTTTGAACGAAAGTTCAATGCCAATGGAGTTGAGTGGGAAGAAGATCAATACCCCAAGACGAAGTTTGTTCCTCAACAAGAGGAGTATGATCCTACTTATCTCAAAGGGACACAAGCTCAAGATGATCTTCCACCACAAGACCACAAGCAAAAAGGCAAGGACAAGCTTCAAGAGGAAATTGATGCATTTGAAGAAGCTCCTAAGGCCTTGGTCAAGTGGGTTCCCAAGACTACTTCAATTTCCACTTCATCAAGTACAACTACAACACCGAGGATTCCCATCAAGATGGTGTGGATCCCGAAGAAGAAGAACTAGAGAGTTCTTGAGGGTGACTCCGCCAACATACTTCACTCTTATCATCTTGGCAAGAACAAGTGCAATCAACTTCCACATCTTGCACTAGTTCAAGGAGTCACAAACCCTCTTGTTGGTAAGACAAGGGACAAGGTAACCTAAAAGCTTTCATAGACATCATCTTGTGTGTGCATCACTCTATGTCTATGGATATCCTTGTTTGTTCCTTGTGGGACTAACCCGTGTAGGTATTGAAAGTGCAACTCACTCCAATGGATAGCTCCAAATGATCTACATCAACATTGAGCATCCACATCTTCAACATCTACATGAAGTCATCATCGACAAAACCCAAGGTTAGTTCATCCCTCTTAGGGGGGATCTCACATCTAGGGGGAGCTTTACTCTAAGAATTGAGCTAAAGCAACTCTAATGGTGTGAACACAACAATGCTTTATGTAAAAGTGGTAACCCCACTTGTGCTTAAACGATGAGTATGACCTATGATCAAATGTTCTCATTTGACTCCTAAGTCAATATACTCATATATAGATGACCTAGTCATCGCAAATTGTTTGATAGATGCTAGAATTGATTGTGCATGCTTTGCCACATATTTCAATTGCCATTTTATTGTGTGAGCATGTTGATTGCATATTTTACTCATTCGAGGACATCCACTTGTTGTTTTGATTGATTGGTTTTCTTTTCTTTTGCCAAGTGGATGGACAAGAATGCCTAAGAACCTTCTCTAGCTATCTATGCTTTTCTCGTCTCAAACTCTATTCATGCTACATCACAAAATTTGATCAAGTCAAATTCGAACCACTCTGTGTGAGGAGCACTCGGAGTCCCTGATTTGTCATAGACTTAAACTTCCAAAACTTCTTTGTGTGTTTCGGTCCGACCGATTCCTCCATTTCAGTCATACCGAGATCACTAAGTCGATCTAGGTTTTCAATCTCGCTGCAACCGATTTGAACTTTTCGGTCACACCGAGTTGCTGTAACTGTCAACAGTTATGCATCTCGGTGCCGCCGAGTTGTTCCACTCGGTCACACCGACAGGGTCGGGCTATATATACTCACGGGCAAAATTTTGGAAATTTCTCTGAAACCCCTTCGCCCACGCATAGCTCGCTCTACCTCCTGGGTCTCCGGATCGTCCTCCTCGTCGCCAGCCGCCTCCTGTCGCTGGTCTCCGCCGCCGTCAATGGAATTCTTCCCTGCCGTTGCCGCCGTAGCGAGTTCATCGCTAAACTAGGGTATGGGCTCGATCACAGTGCTATCCCCGTCCGATTCCTAGCACATTGTGTTCATTATGATTCTTACCATGATTGAAACGCTTCTATCCAGTCAAAACACTCCATAGATTAGAGTTGAATCGAAAATTTAGGGTTAGGTTTCCGCCAAAACCATCTCGGACCCACCGGGTTGCAGAACTCGGTTCCACCGATTCGGCCAAGGCCATTGCACATGTGGTTCTCGGTCTAACCGAGAATTGCAAGTCGGTGTGACCAAGTTCAGGACTTTGTGAAACCCTAGCAGTCTCGGTGCCACTGAACTGTGACTCGGTCTGACCGAGTTCACTAGTTTAGGTTCCAACAGCTGCTTCGGTATCACCGAGTTTGCAAATATGTTGATCCAAAATGCTTTCTGTGGAAAACTAAAACTAAGTTTTTGACTCATTCTTTTGCAAAAACCTCTGCATTTTGTGATGCTCATCCACTCTATCTCATCTATATCTATTCACAGGGTCTGCTGTCAGTGTTTGCAACATGTCTGACCAGAGTGACAGCCAGAACAGGTCAGAGGAGCAGGTTCACCTGAGTGAGGGCACTAGTACCTCTAGCAGTTCAGATGATGGTAGCAGGAGCACCCCAAGCAATTTGCCAAAGGCTGCCACTAGAGCAAGCAAGAAGAAAACTTCAGAGTCTGAGGATGAAGACTATGTGGCCACTGAGGATGAGGCCACATCAAAGAAGAAAGTGGTTAAGAAGGAGTACAACTCAGCTGTAGTTAAGCCAGGGATGAAGATCAAAAGGCCAGTAGGAAGACAACCAATGTCTAAGGCCAGAGCATCCTCTCAAGCATCTTTGGAATCTCAACCCAAAGAGCCTGCTGCAGAAGGGAAGAAAAGGAAGGAAAGGGTCAAGAAGACCATGGCCAGAGTGATTGGAAAGGCTTCCATGATGGAAGAAGAAGAGGAAGAAGAGGTTGCTGCACCAGCACCCAAGGCACAGAAGCTTATGGGTGATGCTATCAGGACATGGGCTGCAACATCAAAGCCCAAAGAAGCACCCAAAGCTGCCTCCAAGCCCAAGACTGCACCAAAGAGAAATACCAGAAACATACCAGCTGCTGGGAAGAACAAGGCCCCAGTGCCTGAGACTGTTGCTGAAGAAGAAGATGAAGAGCATGTTCTGACAAAATTGAAGCCAAAAATTCCAGACCACAATGATGCTCATCCTGTGGCTGAGAACATGAAGATCAGGAAAGACTCAGGACTGAGGAAATGGAGATAGACAGATCCATATGCTACCAGGAGAAGGACTGCTGTTGATTACAGGTTCCACACAAAGGAACAACGGGATTTCTATGAGACAGTGCTGCTGGACAAGAAGCCTATAGTGTGTGAAATGAGGTGGGTCGACTGGAAGTATATCAAGGAAAATGAGGAACACTATCCTGGTGTGTTTGACAGCTTCAGTGCTCGTGGAGTTGCAGACTTTGTTGGGCAGAAGCTCACAAAGTGGAATGAGGAGCTCATAATGCAATTCTACTCCATAGCACACTTCTATCCAGATGGGAGGATAGTATGGATGTCTGAAGGTACAAGGTACCACTCAACTATTGAGGAATGGGCAAATCTGATCAATGCTCCTAAGGAAAAAGAAGATGACTTGGATGTCTATGCCAAGAAGAAAATGGATCACAACTCTATGGCAAATATGTACAAGGAGATTCCTGAAGATGATCTTGAGACTCACCAGTTTGGGTCAGTAAAACACTTGCTGTCAGGGCTGCCTACAATCAATTGGATCCTTAGGCACACTCTCTTGCCCAAGTCTGGTGATCACAGAATGATCAGAGGCCATGCAATTAACTTGCTACATATATTTGATGTGCCACAGAAGTTCAAGGTCATGAGCCTTATAGTTGAGACTATCAAGAGGACTGCAGCTGACCAGAAAAGAAGTTGTGGATATGCCCCACAGATCCAGGAGTTGATAAACTCAAAGATGGGCACAGGCACATACTTGTTGGATAAGGAACACTTGCCTATCTATCCTGACTTCGAGGACAACCAAGTTGTGATGAATGAAGATGAACCCTCCTCAGTGCAAGCACAAGCAAAGAAGGAGAAGGCTGCCAAGATGCCAACTCAAGAGGAGGCATCTGAGTACTTTTTGAAAAGCAAGCAGGACCAGCTTGGTTAATTGATAGCATCATCTCTGAGGATTGAGAAGGGGTTGGCCACCCTAACTCAAAACTAGGAGAGCCTGGAAAGAATCGTGGAACAAAAATTCTATGATTTAGATGTCAAAGTAACTGAGATTCAGTCTGTTGTGGAGCAGCTACAGGATGACATGCAGGAGAGGAAGGGCAAGACAACCACTGATGCATTTGCCAGAGTGCCTCGAGCTCAGAGATCTGCTGCAGTGCCTGTACCGGACACTAGAGCCACTTCATCTGCACCAGCTACAGCTTCAGTGCCACCAGCTCCAGCACCTACCCCATCAGCTCCGTCTACTTCGACTGAAGCCTTCGTCCTTGGAGTTCTCCGGACACCACCACCTGAAGACCAAGCCTGAGAGACGTTTTAGTGCTATGCATTTTCTATGAACTTTTTGGTAACTTGTTGCCAAAGGGGGAGAAAAAGTATAGATCATAGGCTTCGAGAGAGAGTGTTGCTTTTTATTCTCTCTTACTTTGGTGGTTGAACTTTGTTTATCTTTTGATTGCTTGAGATACTATGCTATTATCTGTGAGACATTGATGATCATGTGGTTGATCATAAGCTACACTTATGCTTGTTATATGATATTATCTTACTTATCCTTATATGATCATTCACTTTGCTTGGTGATGAGTGCATGTATTTAATTCTTATCATTTTGAGTGCTCCACCAAGATGTATGTGACATGGAAGAGTAACCCATGATCCTAACTCATTGTGCATTTGCAGTCCAAAGCAAATCTTAAGATATGCACAAATTTAGGGGGAGCTCTTGCTTTTCACATACTTCTCAAAGCGACAATATCTTTCACTCTTATTATCATTTGTCGAAGCTTTGATCTATATGTTGTCATCAATTACCAAAAAGGGGGAGATTGAAAGTGCAACTATCCCTGGGTGGTTTTGGTAATTCCTAACAACATATTGCTCATTGAGCTAACATTATTCCAAGATCAATATTTCAGGAAAAGCACAATGAATGGCATGGCATGGATGAGGAAAGTGGATCCCTCAAAATTCTAAGGACAAAAAGTTTGGCTCAAGCTTCAAGATCAAGACTCTAAATTTTATATTTTAGTGATCCAAGATCACATTGAGTCTATAGGAAAAGCCAATACTATCAAGGAGGGATGAGGTGTTGCTTAATGGCTTGCTTGCTCAAAGTGCTTAGTGATATGCTCCAAAACCCTCAACTACCTTCCCACATCCACATATGACCTAAACCAAAAGTCAAACTCGGCCCCACCGATTCTTTCTATCCGGCACCACCGAGTTTGAAATGTCATAGCCACTGCCACAAACCTAGCAATTTGGTTTCACCGATAGGGATCTCGGTCTCACCGAGATGGGATTGTAATCTCTCTGTTTCCCTTCGTAACGTTTCGGTCTTACCGAGATGAGCGATCGGTCCCACCGAGATTGCAATGTAAACTCTCTGTTTCCCTTTTGTAACATTTCGGTCTCACCGAGATGAGCGAATCGGTCCCACCGAGTTTACCTGACCAACTCTCTGGTTAGCTTATTACCAAAATCGGTCCCACCGAGTTTGTGTAATCGGTCACACCGAGATTACGTTATGCCCTAACCCTAACCATATTGGTCCTACCGAGTTGCATCTCAGTCCCACCGAAAATCCTAACGGTCACTAGGTTTGCTGAATCGGTCCGACCAAGTTTAACCATTCGGTCCCACCGAGTTTGGCAAATTGTGTGTAATGGTTAGATTCTGTGTGGAGGCTATATATACCCCTCCACCCACTCTTCATTCATGGAGAGAGCCATCAGAACATACCTACACTTCCAATACACATTTTCTGAGAGAGAACCACCTACACTTGTGTTGAGGTCAAGATATTCCATTCCAACCATATGAATCTTGATCTCTAGCCTTCCCCAAGTTGCTTTCCACTCAAATCTTCTTTCCACCAAATCCAAATCTTGTGTGAGAGAGAGTTGAGTGTTGGGGAGACTATCATTTGAAGCACAAGAGCAAGGAGTTCATCATCAACACACCATTTGTTTGGAGAGTGGTGTCTCCTAGATTGGCTAGGTGTCACTTGGGAACAAGATTGTGGAGTTGAACCAAGGAGTTTGTAAGGGCAAGGAGATCGCCTACTTCGTGAAGATCTACCGCTAGTGAGGCAAGTCCATGGGCGACGGCCATGATGGCATAGACAAGGTTGCTTCTTCGTGGACCCTTCGTGGGTGGAGCCCTCCGTGGACTCGCGCAACCATTACCCTCCGTGGGTTGAAGTCTCCATCAACGTGGATGTACGATAGCACCACCTATCGGAACCACGACAAAAACATCCGTGTCTCCAATTGCGTTTGAATCCTCCAAACCCTTCCCTTTACATTCCCTCTGCAAGTTCTGCAGCCTTTATCTGTGAATTCCATCACTGCCAGCTCACCTACCCACTCGTAATCGCTTGCTCCTGCTTGCCCCTACTGCACTAACCTTACGTCATCAGAACTCTAACCGTACGCTGCGTAGAGCTCTAGCGCCGCACCTGAATCCCACTGTGCTTCTCACCGAGCTGCCTCTCTACGCAACTTCGCACCATTAACTATGTGAGATGTAGGCCTAAGATAGCTTTAAAAACTACTCGTCCAAGAAACTTAAAAATTGAGGCGGGAATCACAATGGAAGTCTATCTAGATCTTTTTGCATGTCTGTGGTCAAGTAGTTTGAGTCTTTAATCACCCCCGGACCCTTCACCCCCCTCCTAGACATTACTTTCGATCCTTACCAGTAGAGGCTTGCGACGTGTTGATATCTTCCGAGGTTCGAGCATGATCCCAGAAAAGCGATGTCGCTCCGGGACAAAGGGATCAGAGCTGTGCTGTGTCGCGGAAAATTGCGGTGCACCCCACACAAGGGGAAGCCTTGAGTCCTATCCCTCCGAATAGTCGTGAACGTGTCTTCGGGTAAAGACCGACGACCTTGGAGTTGTAGACCTTGACCTTATGACACTAGAACGGATACTTTAAAAGACACAAAACCCGTCCAAAGTTGCCAGGATACACAACTGGTGGTCGCTACTCTCACCAGGAGAGCGACGACGATGGCCCATGACCGGTATGCCTGGAGGATCATCGGCTGGAGGGTAGGATAATATGCCTATGCGATGTTTACTTCTGTTTGAATCACCAAATCTTACCTCTCTATCACTCTGTTGCAAGGATGAGTACCAGAAAGACGTTCTAGTTTCTTTGGTAAAAGAAGGACTGCTAATCTCCTCTTATTCCGGCAATTCACTTCGACTGCCAGCGCTCTCAGCAGCTCCACATTATGCTCTAACCCCCTACCCTCATCCTACGCGTTTCTGGTAACACCCCAGCCTAATCCTCACCTATATTCCACTATCTACTCGCCGACCCAGTAAATGTAACTTCAATCCATTCAATGCATACATATGTAGTGTAGCTCCTTGCTTGCGAGTACTTTGGATGAGTACTCACGGTTGCTTTGTTCCCTCTTTTCCCCCTTTCTATACCCGATTGCTGCGACCAGACGATGGAGCCCAGGAGCCAGACGCCACCGTCGATGACGACTACTACTACTCGGGAGGTGCCTACTACTACGTGCAGCCCGCTGACGACGACCAGGAGTAGTTTAGGAGGATCCCAGGCAGGAGGCCTGCGCCTCTTTCGATCTGTATCCCAGTTTGTGCTAGCCTTCTTAAGGCAAACTTGTTTAACTTATGTCTG
This sequence comes from Triticum urartu, assembly GCF_003073215.2. Taxonomy (NCBI): domain Eukaryota; kingdom Viridiplantae; phylum Streptophyta; class Magnoliopsida; order Poales; family Poaceae; genus Triticum; species Triticum urartu. The sequence continues at coordinate 114,279,351 of NC_053024.1, forward strand.
TACTCAGATATTGTTGCTTCCGCTGACTCATCTATGATCGAGCTCTTGTATTCGAGCCCTCGAGGCCCCTGGCTTGTAATATGATGCTTGTATGACTTATTTTATTTGTAGAGTTGTGTTGTGATATCTTCCCGTGAGTCCCTGATCTTGATCGTACACGTTTGTGTGTATGATTAGTGTACGATTGAATCGGGGGCGTCAGAAGGAGCTAAAGGTAGAACAAATATTCCCTCAAGTTCTATCGACCACCGATACAACTCTATGCACGCTTAATGTTCGCTTTACCTAGAACAAGTATGAAACTAGAAGTATTTTGTAGGTGTTGTTGGATAGGTGCAAGATAATAAAGAGCGCGAAAATAAAAAGTAGGGATGTTTAGATAAAGAAATAACTAATTAGTTTTAGTAGAGAGCTTTTTGTCACGAGAAAGTTATTTGTCCCTAGGCAATCGATAACTAGACCGGTAATCATTATTGCAATTTTATTTGAGGGAGAGGCATAAGCTAACATACTTTCTCTACTTGGATCATATGCACTTATGATTGGAACTCTAGCAAGCATCTGCAACTACTAAAGATCATTAAGGTAAAACCCAACCATAGCATTAAAGCATCAAGTCCTCTTTATCCCATACGCAAACAACCTACTTACTCGGGTCTGTGTTCTGTCACTCACGCCACCCACCATAAGCAAATCATGAACATATTGCAAACCCTACAGCGGGGATCCCTCACGCTTGCGTGACACAGAGAGCACCATAGGACAGCACCAATAATAAAACATGCAACTCAAACCAATCACGATCATCAATTAACCCATAGGACAAAACGGATCTACTCAAACATCATAGGATAGCCATACATCATTGGGAAATAATATATAGCATTGAGAACCATGTTTAAGTAGAGATTACAGCGGGTAAAAGAGGGGTTACACCGCTGCATAGAGGGGGGAAGAGTTGGTGATGATGGCGGTGAAGTTGTTGGTGTAGATTGCGGTGATGATGATGGCCCCGGCGGTGTTCCGGCGCCACCGGGAGAGAGGGGAGAGAGCCCCCCTTCTTCTTCTTCTTCTTCTTCTTCCTTGACCTTCCTCCCTAGATGGGAGAAGGGTTTCCCCTCTGGTCCATGGCCTCCATGGCAGGAGGGGCGAGAGCCCCTCCGAGATTGGATCTGTCTCTTTGTCTCTCTCTGTTTCTGCGTTTCTGATTCTCCCTTTCACCGTTTCTTAAATCCCGGAGATCCGTAACTCCGATTGGGCTGAATTTTGGACATGGATTTTTATCCGGATATTAGCTTTCTTGCCGAAGAAGGGCACCAACTGCCTTACGGGGTGGCCACGAGGGCCCAGGGCGCCTGACCCCCTGGCGCGCCCCCTGCCTCGTGGCCCCCTCGGGCATCGTCTCGCGTTGATTCTTCTTCCCAAAAATCACATATATTCCAAAAAAATCTCTGTCAGTTTTTATCCTGTTTGGACTCCGTTTGATATGGATTTTCTGCGAAACAAAAAACATGCAACAAACAGGAACTGGCACTGGGCACTGGATCAATATGTTAGTCCCAAAAATAGTATAAAAAGTTGCCAAAAGTATATGAAAGTTGTAGAATATTGGCATGGAACAATCAAAAATTATAGATACGACGGAGACGTATCATTGTTCTGATTGCCAAACGGATTCATGCCATCGGTACATGCGCCAAGAACGATGTTCCTTGCATCACATGCGAAATACCGATATTCGCTGTTGAACGCTCTCCACTGGCTTCCATCCGCGACGTGTCTCGGCTTCGGATCATCTCCATTGTCGGGCTTCTTCCTCCCACGTGCCAGCGTGTAGCTTTGCTTCCTGGATCTACAAAATACCGCTGGAGGGCAGGAGTGATCGGTAAGTACCATACAACTTTCTGGGGACATTTCTTCCCGGCCTTCTTGTATCGAGAAGCATTGCACACCGGACAGCTTGTTTTTTCCGTGTGCTCCTTCCGATAAATTATGCAATCATTGATGCATGCATGGTATCTAACATGCGGCTAGATCAAGAGGGCACACGATCTTCTTGGCTCATCCACACTAGTAGGACATAGATTCCCCGCGGGAAGAACATCCTTTAGGTATTTGAGAAGCTCATCGAGGCTAGTGTCGGTCCATTTGTTTTTAGCCTTCGTCTTTAGGAGTTCAAGCGTGAAACTCAAGCGGGTCACCTTGGGATTGCAACCATGATACAATGGAGTGTTCGAGTCTACCACCAGTTGCTGCAGCTTGCCCTCCTCTCTAGAAGCAGCTCTGTCAGTACTCGTCTTCTTGCGAAGCAGTGCTTGAACATGAGGGTCCCGCACGATTGAACTTAGTACCAACGAAATTGCGGCATGGAGTCCATGTTATCTTCGCCACCATGTATGCCCATTCGTCCGCCATGTCCGGCCCTTCTCCGCCGCCATGTCCGGCCCCTCTCCGCCGCCATTATCGATCATCTCTTCATCTTGCCCCGTGTCATCATTGCCTGCCCCGTGGGTGTCCTCAAAAACATCATCCTCATCTTCAATTATCCATAGAGTATAGCCATCTGTCGGTGTCAAAACCTGGCGGATCTCGGGTAGGGGGTCCCGAACTGTGCGTTAGGCCGGATGGTAACAGGAGGCAAGGGACACGAAGTTTTACCCAGGTTCGGGCCCTCTCGATGGAGGTAAAACCCTACGTCCTGCTTGATTAATATTGATGATATGGGTAGTACAAGAGTAGATCTACCACGAGATCAGAGAGGCTAAACCCTAGAAGCTAGCCTATGGTATGATTGTTGATGTGTATGTTGTCCTACGGACTAAAACCCTCCGGTTTATATAGACACCGGTATAGGGCGAATTCGAGCTCGGTACCCGGGGATCCTCTAGAGTCGACCTGCAGGCATGCAAGCTTGCCTTCCACGCCAAGGAAAGTCCCTTCCAGACGCGGGACGGAGTCTTCAATCTTGTATCTTCATAGTCCGGGAGTCCGGCTGAAGGTATAGTTCGGCTATCCGAACACCCCCTAATCCAGGACTCCCTCAGTAGCCCCTGAACCAGGCTTCAATGACGATGAGTCCGACGCGCAGATTGTCTTCGGCATTGCAAGGAGGGTTCCTCCTCCAAGTACTTTATAGAAGATTTTAAACATAAAGATAGTGTCCGGCTCTGCAAAATAAGTTTTCCACATATTTCCATAGAGAGAATAATATTTACACAAATCTAATATGCTGACGTATTCCGTAGTGCGACACACCACGGCCAAGCTTTTATCCGAGTCGTTTCATTATCCCACCTCAGCGTGTCATGCGAGGCGGTTTCCTTGGCACGTCTTGTCAAAGCAGAGATCGTGTCCCCTTATTCTGGGATTCTCATCAATACGGGCGTGGGTAACCCAACCGCGCCTTTGATTACGGCGCTTGGAGATAAGCGAGTTTTACCAGCCTGGTGGGGACATGTAGTTGCGTCCACCCATATAAGGGGATAAAGATCCACCTTTTCACCCACGCCTTCTTCCTCCTTTGCCTATCCATTCTTGCGCACTCGAGCTCCAGCGCCCAAGTCCGCACTACCACCTCAACCTTCTCCAGTCATGTCCGGAGCTGGAGGCAAGTGGATGGTCTCCTCCGTCACGGAGGGACACATCAAAAAGCTGAGGAAGGCCAGATATCTGGGTAGCGACATTGCGCACCGGCTTCCCGAAAAGGGGCAGCTCATCCCCACTCCTAGGCCCCATGAGAGGGTGGTATTCCTCCCCCATTTCCTCCGCGGACTGGGCTTCCCTCTACATCCATTTGTCCGGGGGCTCATGCTCTACTACGGCCTAGATTTCCATGATCTGGCCCCGAACTTCGTCCTCAACATCTCGGCATTTATCATCATGTGCGAGGCGTTCCTCCGCATCCGCCCCCATTTCGGCCTATGGCTTAAGACTTTCAATGTCAAGCCAAAGGAGGTGCGCGGCAGCCAGGCGGAGTGCGGCGGTGTCATGGTTGGCAAGATGGCCAACGTCCTGTGGCTCGAGGGCTCCTTTGTGGAGACCCTGAAGGGGTGGCAACCATGGTGGTTTTACGTCACCCAGCCGCGCGACACCGAATGGGTCGCACCCCCTGAGTTTCGATCCGGCCCCCCTACGTGGCTCACCTCCTAGAAGGAGACAGGCCTGTCTTGGGGTAAAAAAGGAGAGCTGACCGGACTCCAAACATGCATCCAAACCCTGGTGGACAAGAAGCTCAAGCCTGTCAACGTAGTCCAGGTTATGCTCATCCGCCTGATCCTCCGTGTCAACGACGGGCCTTCAACCTATGGGAGTTCGACCCGGCGCAGCATCAAACTCTAAACAGGCTCTTCGACACGACGTATGAAGATGCCTCGAGGATGCTTTTCAAAGGTGCCGAGGCTCCCGCATCCGCTACCGAGGATCGCGAATTCAGTACTCAGCATCACGCTCATGCGGTAAGCTGTTTTTGTCCTTTTATAGGGTATCAATTTTTCATAGTTTGACTCTATGCGGGATCTAATCTCCCTTATCTTTGACATGATTGGGAGGTGACGTCTGGACAGATCAACTGTCCGGCTCCTTTGCCCGAAGGCCCAGCAGACGCTTGCTTGGCGAAACTGCTGGTTCCGGTGCCCTATGTGGTGCCGGAGAAGAAGGCCACGAAAAGGGCCACTGGGACTCGAAAGAGTGCCTGGCGCCAGGAGGTGTCGGATTCATCATCCGACGGTCCCAAAGTGCCTTCCTCTCGTGAAGACGAGGAGGAAGAAGAAGAGACCTCTCCCCCTCCAGCGGGAGGAGAGAAGAAATGGAAAGCCGCCCTCTCTGACGAGGCCGGAGGGTCCAAGAAGGGGAAAACCCTTCCTCCGGACTACTCCAACGACGCCGACGACGGTTAAGAGGAGTGGCAGCCCAGGGCCAAGCCCCTGGCAAAATCATAAGTATCCGGATACCGAAGTAATTCATAGTATTCGTTTATTGCACAGCTTTCCCTTATGTCGAAATATGCTTATGCAGCCCACCCAAAGACCGACTCGACGCGTCGTCGAGTGGCTCACTGGACTCGTTGGATGTGAACTTGCTTCCGACAGCTTCCTCCCCCCGCCCTATGGACGACACCAAGGTGTTGTCCCAACAGGTTCCAAGCAGGGAGGAGGTGGTCCCGGTGGCGCCGTAAGGCGACCTCCCGGACTCCAGGAGTAAAGGGGATGAACCCCCCCCCCCCGGGCCCCAAGTCCGGCTCTAGGCCGGACACCGCTCCGGAACCTTCAAGGGTTCCGGAGTCCGGCGGGGGACCTCCTTCCAAGAGGAGCAAGTCCACCGTGCCGGCGACCCCCGTCCACCCGGAGGCGCCGGACAATATGTTGGAGGCACTCCGAGGCGCCTCCATCGACGAGGAGCACCGCGCTATTATGCGTGCGGTGGTCGAGAAGGTTCAGTCTGCCAAGAGCAGACTGACTAAAGCTTGTACTAGCCTTTTGACAGGCTTTGAGGTAAGTAAATAATGTGTAAATGATATTACCACATAGACAATAGCCCCTGATGCTCTGTTGGGCGTTCGGGAAGAAAAGCCGAATAGAGGATCAAAAAATTCGCAGGAGTCTAACAAAAGGAGTCAATATGCGTGTGCAGGCCTCTCTGCTGGCGTCCGCCGTACTCACTGCGGAAGTGGACACGCTGAAGCAGAGCCTCGAGAAGTCCGAGCGAGAGCTCGGGCATGCCAAGAAGCAGCTCGAGGAGAAGGAAGGTAAGAAATACCTTGGTTGAATATGTATGTAAAAAAGGTGCAATTGCAAGAAATGACATGATTAACATGGCTATTGTAGGGGCCAGATCTGAGGTGGCGACCCTTCAGCAAGCGCTGCTCGAGGCCGAGAAGAGTGCGGCCGGGGAGCGCACCGAGCGGGAGAGGTATGAAGCCGAGGTTGGCAAGGTGCGGCAAGAGCTCCAGGTTCCCATGAAGAAACATGAGAGTTTGGAGCTTGACTCGAAGACACGAGCGTCCGAGCTCGCGACGGCTATTGAAAATGCCAAGTCTGCCAAGGCCGAATCCCAGAAGACCCTCCAGGAGTTGGATGAGGTGAAGAAAATAGCGGCGGGTAAGGCATTCTTTATGCAAAGTAAACACATAAACGTGAGTTACTTGATACTTACCCGAATCCGGAGCTCTCCAGGGGCATTTGCAGATCTTCCCCGGAGTGTATCCAATGCCGCCGCATTCTATCGAGCCGAGGAGGGCAGCTCGACGGAGAAGGTGTTCTGGTCTCAGTATGCTGAGGCCGGACACCCCGTGCCCCTGAGCGACCAGCTGAAGCAACTGGTCGAGCTCCACAAGGCGGCCGAACGGGCCATGAAGGGCCTCCTAGTTCGGCTGTGGCCTGGAGAGGCTCTGCCTGGGAGCTATTTCGGGCTGGTGGGGCGGCTGGTGGAGGCCTGTCCAAGGCTCGAAGTCATCAAGCGCTCCGTCTGTATTGAAGGTGCCCGTAGGGCCTTTGTCCGTGCTAAGGTGCACTGGGGCAGGCTGGATGCGAGAAGCTTGTGAAGGACGGGCCACCAGTGGGGAAAGAACATCGCATGCCCGAAAATTACTATAAGGATGTTCTGAAGGGTGCCCGCCTTGTGGCGGATGAATGTACTAGGGATGTAATTTTTGAGTAAAACTCGCTCGTTTTTGTCCTGTGCACTGAAAACTTGTTCATATGCGCTGAGCAATGCTGCTTGAATTTAAAATATTACCTTCTGTGCGGCTGTTTATCAATATTGAGAGATGGCGAGTCGTCGGCTTCTACCTCCTTGCCACTAGTGCTGGGGTGTTCGCGGATAAATCTGGGCGCTCTTTTTCCCATGTTTGGGTCCTTCGAGGGAGGCGCTCAGCCCAACGAACGAGGCAATCGGACTATAATGCGTGAACACTCTCACTTAGACATAGAATTCTAGAATTTTAAATTTCGGCGAAGCCCCTAGTATTCGGAAGACCGAGTTCGGGGCGCTATCCACGCCTTGGCCAGACAGAGCCGACTCGTCGCCCTAAGCGGCATAAGTCTTTAGGGACTCGAAAAACCCTCTCGAATAGCGAACAGCTCTCGCTTCATCATGACAGTCAGTTTTAGCTTTCTCCACTGAGGTGCTCGGCCCAGCTCAACTGGGGCACAATCGCAGTGGTTCTCCTAGTGCTACCTTAGCCGATATAGCGGAACGTAAGGCACCAAAACATAGGAGCCGGGCAAACCCAACTATTGACCCAAGACATGATTCAGAGCCAATGCATATAATGCTATAAGTTTGGGGTGCCGCACTTGTGAAAGTGTTCGGACTTCTCACACCATATTGAGGGGTGCTAAAAGCCCCTCGCGTATTTTGGCCATACCAAGTTGTACGGGTGCAACATGTCATTAAGGAACATTTATTTATAAAAAGATAGTGCAAAAATAGACAAAAGCTATGCATTGTTTATTAGAAATAGCTGCGATCAAAGCAGAACGATAAGAGTAATGCGATAAACGAAAAGTTGGACTATTTAACATGTCTGCTCATAGGGGCAAGCTGCAGAATAGTATGCGAAACAGGTATACTGCTCGTGATAGAGACCACCTGGGATTTTCGTAATGCGGCATGGCTTGTCTGCTTCCCTGGTTCTTGCATCGTTTGTGCGGCAATTGAACTGCCGAACAGGCCTTCCAAAGAGTAGAGTCCTGGAAGTAAGAGAAAAGTAAAAAATTGGCAGCCCCTGGTGCGGTTTAAGCCGTTATTTGGGCGTGCCGTGATGGTGCTCCTCCCCCTATGCCCATGGTATTTCTAGAGCATAATTATGTACGCGAAGTACTAGCGTCACCTTTTTGCTAGGGTTGGGGTTGGGGCGCATTACTACGCCTGCTCGGAACGTGCCAGGCGGTCTTGTTGTAGGTTACTCCAGGCGCGCTTGATGGTGTTCGGACGTTTAATGGACGGACTGGAGAACTGCCTGGAGAGGCTGCTTTGTACTTCCGCTGCAAGGGCCGCCATGTGCTCCTCCGTTCGGAGGGAGCGTTCGGTGTTTCCATTGACCGTAATTACTCCACGAGGGCCTGGCATCTTGAGCTTAAGGTATGCGTAGTGCGGTACCGCATTGAATTTGGCGAATGCGGTTCGTCCGAGCAGTGCATGATAGCCACTGCGGAATGGGACTATGTCGAAGACCAATTCCTAGCTTCGGAATTTATCTGGGGATCCGAAGACCACTTCAAGTGTGACTGAGCCTGTACAGTTGGCCTCTACACCTGGTATTACGCCTTTAAAGGTCGTTTTGGTGAGCTTAATCCTCGAGGGATCGATGCCCATTTTTTGCACTGTATCCTGGTAAAGCAGGTTCAGGCTGCTGCCGCCGTCCATGAGGACTCTAGTGAGATGAAATCCGTCAATAATTGGGTCTAGAACCAATGCGGCAAATCCACCATGATGGATGCTAGTGGGATGGTCTCCTCGATTAAAGGTGATCGGGCAGGAGGACCATGGGTTGAACTTTGGGGCGACTGGCTCTACCGCGTATACGTCCCTTAACGCGCGCTTCCGCTCCCTTTTTGGGACGTGGGTGGCGTATATCATGTTCACCGTCCGCACTTGTGGGGGGAAACCCTTCTGTCCATTGTTGTTTGGCGGCCGGGGCTCCTCGTCGTCGTCGCTATGTAGCCCCTTGTCTTCATTGTCAGTGCTTAACTTGCCTGCCTGCTTGAACACCCAACAATCCCTATTGGTGTGATTGGCCGGCTTTTCGGGGGTGCCATGTATTTGGCACAAGCGGTCGAGTATTTGGTCCAAGCTGGATGGGCCCCTAGGATTCCTTTTGAATGGCTTTTTCCGCTGACTGGATTTAGAGCCTCTGAATCCGGCATTAACTGCCGTATAATCAGCATTGTCGCCGTTAATGCGGCGCTTCTGCTTGTTGCGACGCGACCTGCCACTAATGTCCCTGGTGTCCGAACTACCAGGGTTCTTGGTCATATTGTTGCTACGAGCAAGCCAGCTGTCTTCTCCCGCGCAAAAGCGGGTCATGAGTGCCGTGAGTGCTGCCATAGATTTCGGCTTTTCCTGTCCAAGGTGCGGGCCAGCCACTCGTCACGGATATTGTGCTTGAAGGCTGCTAGGGCCTCAGTGTCCGGGCAATCGACTATTTGATTTTTCTTTGTTAGGAACCGTGTCCAGAAATGCCTGGCTGATTCCTCTGGCTGCTGAATTACATGACTTAGGTCATCGGCGTCTGGGGGTCACACATAAGTGCCCTGGAAATTGTCGAGGAATGCGGCTTCTAGGTCCTCCCAACAACTGATTGATCCTGTTGGCAAGCTGTTGAACCAATGCCGAGCTGGTCCTTTAAGCTTGAGTGGGAGGTATTTGATGGCGTGAAAATCGTCGCCGCGGGCCATGTGGATATGAAGGAGATAATCCTCGATCCATACCGCAGGGTCTGTTGTGCCATCATATGATTCGATGTTTACGGGTTTTAAACCCTCAGGGATTTGATGATCCATTATTTCGTCTGTAAAGCACAGTGGGTGTGCGGCGCCTCTGTACTGGGCAATATCATGACGTAGCTCCAATGAGTTTTGTCTACTGTGTTCGGCCCTACCGAATTTGTGGCCGGCGTGACGGTTACCGTCTCGAGCCGTGGGGTGCCCACGCGATCCGTAGATCGATTGTGTTTGCCTTGCCTTGTCCTCCAACATGTCCCGTAAGTCCGGCGCATATTCCCGTGCCTTGGTACGGGGTGCGGCTTGAGTGGAGGGCCGGGAGGCCTCTCTGTCGCGGCCACGAGGTGGCCGTTCGGCCGCATCAAGTGCTTCCTCCTCTAATTGGGGTAGCAACCTGCGCTTTGGGTAACTCTTGGAGGGGCGTTCGAGTTTATGCTCTTCGGCCGCAAGGACTTCGGTCCATCTGTCAACCAGCAAATCTTGATCAGCTCGGAGCTATTGCTGTTTTTTCTTGAGGCTTCTTGTCGTGGCCATAAGCCTGCGTTGGAAACGCTTTTGCTCAACGGGATCCTCTGGCACGAGGAATTCGTCGTCGTCGAGGCTTTCCTCGTCTTCGACGGGAGGCATATAATTATCGTCCTCGACCTCTCTGTCTGCCGCTCTCTCATGAGGGCTGGTTTCTCGATCCTCCTATGCTAAACCTTGCTGGAGGGGGTTTTCTTCGGCACTCTCCGGAGTATTATTATCTCCCGTGCTGGAATCACTGTTTTTGTGTTGGTGGGATTTTGAGCGGCGCCGCTGACGCCGGCGCTTGGGCTGTTTCTTGGAGGGGTCATCCTCCGCTGTTCCATCGCCCTCTCCCTCTTTTGGGGTGTCCACCATGTATATGTCATATGACGAGGTGGCTTTCCAGGGCCTGGTAGGCGCTGGTTCTTCATCATCTCCTTCATCGGCGTCCATACCGTCGATGTCTTCGAAGTCGAAGTCGAGCATGTCGGTTAAGTCGTCGATAGTGGCTACAAAGTGGGTGGTGGGTGGGTTTTGAATTTCTTCATCGTCCGTACCCCAACCTTGCTGACCGTAGTCCGGCCAGGGCTCTCCTGATAAAGAGAGAGACCTCAGTGACTTCAGGATATCGGCGAAAGGTGAGTGCTGAAAGACGTCCGCGGCCGTGAACTCCATGATCGGCGCCCAATCGGATTTGATCGGTAGGGGCGCGGAGGGTTCGGAGTCCGGAGAAGAATCCGGCTCCGTGGAGTCACAAGTCTCGCAGAGTACGGGGCTGGTGTTCGGCTCAACCGCCGTTGGGATCACAGCCCCCGAGGTGGCGTCCAACCGCCCATCCTCGATCGGCGCGGTTGGCTCTGAACTAAGGGTCAGAGCCGATGCGGGTGCGGCCTCCAGGGCACTGTTCGGCGGCAGAGCTAGATCATGCTCGTCGTGACAGTGCGGCGCGCTTGGTGGTGGTTCGAATCCGCCGAAGATCAAGTCCCCGCGGATGTCAGCCGTGTAGTTTAAATTTCCGAATCTGACCTGACGGAGGGGCGTAGCTTTCGATCTGCTCTTGATGGCCAAGTGAATTCGCCCGCAGTGCGAAGCCGCCAAAGACGAAGATCTGTCCGGTGAGGAAGGTCTCACCCTAGACTGCATCGCCATTGAGGATCGTAGGAGCCATCGGGCCTGATGGCGAAGGCATAGAGGAACTCTCAATGAAAGCACCAATGTCGGTGTCAAAACCGGCGGATCTCGGGTAGGGGGTCCCGAACTGTGCGTCTAGGCCGGATGGTAACAGGAGGCAAGGGAAATGAAGTTTTACCCAGGTTCGGGCCCTCTCGATGGAGGTAAAACCCTACGTCCTGCTTGATTAATATTGATGATATGGGTTGTACAAGAGTAGATCTACCACGAGATCAGAGAGGCTAAACCCTAGCAGCTAGCTTATGGTACGATTGTTGATGTGTATGTTGTCCTACGGACTAAAACCCTCCGGTTTATATAGACACCGGATAGGGTTAGGGTTACATAGAGTCGGTTACAATGGTAGGAGATCTTCATATCTGTATCGCCAAGCTTGCCTTCCACGCCAAGGAAAGTCCCTTCCGGACGCGGGACGGAGTCTTCAATCTTGTATCTTCATAGTCCGGGAGTCCGGCTGAAGGTATAGTTCGGCTATCCGAACACCCCCTAATCCAGGACTCCCTCAGCCGCCAAGTCCATATATGCGTCTGCCGAACTCCACAGCCGATCCAAAGGGGCATACCGCGGATCCCCGAACTTCCTCCGCAGCAAAAAGGGCTTCCCAGCCGCAATATCCCCGGTTTCACGCAGCTCTTCCTTCTTTGCCCTCATAGCAGAGCGGGTGTCTTTGGTCGCCACCACGGCCTTTTCAAGGTCCGTCGCCTTCGCTCGGTTTTCTTCTTCAAAGAGCTGGCAGCGGTCGGCAGTGTCTTTTAACTTTACAGCCATCTTGGCCATTTTATCTTTGCTCTCGCAATGTGCAGCCTTTTCGGCTCTTAACTCTTCGGCCGCCTTTAAAGCGGCCGCATTACTAATCCTTGCTTGTTCCTTGGCTCGGGCAAGTTCCACCCGAAGGGTCTCCACAGTGGCAGCTCCATCTGCAGTCACAACATGTTAAAGATACTGGCGTTACGCTGCTCTTACTATGTGACATTCACCAGAAAACATTACTTACCCTGTGCCTCGTCAAGCCGCTTGTTAACAAGCTCAATGTCGGCATATGCCGCATCCAGTTGCCGCTTTAGCTCGGCAAACTCATTAGTCCGGCTAGCCACCGGAGCTTCCACCACCTGCACATAAAGGCGGTTTGGTTATTACCTGGGACTACGATCCTCTGTTCGCCGCCGTTCTCGACGACAACCAGAGTCTCAGGGGCTGCTATCTACACAGGGCACACCTAAAAATGTGCGGTACTATAAAAAAGTATATCATTTCACGTACCTCAAAGCCTGTCAGTGACTCATAAAGGCTTCCTGCAATCCGCTTTCGGCGGATGAAATTCTTTCCATCACTGTACCCATCAACGTACGGTGTTCTTCTGAGATGGCCGCTCGCTCCAACAGCTCCCTCAGTACGTCCGACCGCATACCAGACAGTGCCAAACTCTTTTGTTTGCTCTCTTCAAGAGCCGGATGCTGGGGACTTCGGGTGACTATAGGATTACCTTCTGGCCTCACCGGATCCGGAGAGGCCCTCCGCGACGACATTTCAAGGTCGCCTGCTTCTTGAGCGGGGGAGTCTGGGGGTGGCGTTTCGCTCTCCATCATCTCCGGAAGAAGATCCCCCGAAGATGAGCTCTGCTGAGAAGGGCTAAGATCCGAACTACAAGATAAACGCTTTGGTTATTTTCCTGAGAGGTAAGGTAGTATATCTCCACTATTAAAGTACTTTTTGATTACTTACAGCTCGTTGGAGGGCTGATCCTCGCGCGGACCTTGTGCGGCAAAAGAACCCTCCAAGGTAGGACCCTCTGGTGGAGACTTCTTCTCCCGTTTGGAAGCCTCGGTTTCTGGATCTTCAGAGGCAGTCCTCTTCCTTCCCCGAAGCGAGAGAAGGTCAGATCATTCCCCTTGGTTATCCTCCTTCACGGAGGCGCTCATTCCCTCGGTTGGAATTGGTAGCGATGGGGGCCCACTTTCGACCTCATTATTCCCCCCTTTATCTTCCTTTGAGGGCTTTGGGCAAGGTGCTAGCTCGAGCATCTTTTCCAGTACCGGTTTTACCTCCATCTCTGATCTCGTGGTAGATCTACTCTTGTACTACCCATATCATCAATATTAATCAAGCAAGACATAGGGTTTTACCTCCATCAAGAGGGCCCGAACCTGGGTAAAACATCATGTTCCCTGCCTCCTGTTACCATCCGCCTTAGACGCACAGTTCAGGACCCCCTACCCGAGATCCGCCGGTTTTGACACCGACATTCAGCTTGCAGAATCAATGGATTTACCCGAACTTAGTTCATGAACAAGAGAAATTCTGCAATGCTTGTGAGTATGCCCAAGTGTTAGAATACGTGATTCGATGTCTGCATATGTAGTAATGATTCAAGTACGGCATGGATTGGCCCCCATACCGGAGACTTCTATCATGAACTAACATATGTTTGAAAAATCAGAGAGCCTTGAAAACCTTAGAAGAGTGTCGACACATCAAGCCATAAAACCATAGAATGGTAGGACGATGGAACCCTTTACAGGAAACCGTTGCCAATCGTAGGATATACGGTGAGATTTAGCCCAAACCCATTTTCTGCGAGAAACCCATTAATGGTTGACCACCATGAGGTTTTGATAGTCATATAGTATTGGCGACAGACCTGTCAGATATGAAGACTGAGCCTCGGAAGAACCTTACCATGATGGAAGGACACAAGAAATTGAAGAAAAGGATATACCCGGCCAGAAGAACCTCAGTATCGAAGTTACTCCAAAGATATGAGAAGACCGACACCAACAACCCAAAAGGATGGAGTACATGAGTTTTGTCGGAACCATAACCATGCTTTTAAGTGTGGTAGCACACTAGACCATTCCGATCAATGGAATTGCTGGAAGACCCCCAAACCCTAACCTTTTCTTGCTAGCCTCTTCGAATCTCGAGGACGAGATTCGTTTTAAGTGTGGTAGGTTTGTAACATCCCAAAATTCTAAATTTTGGAATGTTACATTAAATAAATAAATATGGTTGTTTGTCTACTTGTTGTGTGATTGATTGGGTGAAATTTGAAACTTTTGAAGTTGAATGAGAGGGAATAATATGACTTTCCGAAACTTTCATCTTGCATTTTGATCTTCATGAATTCAAATTCATTTCATCACTAAACCCTAGAGTGAGGATAAAGTGACTTCGTCCATTTAAATAAATGAAAAGGGTTTTAAAAAGATTTGAATTCCATTTGGAAATATTTCAAATTCAGAAGCTTTGTGCAACTCAATGATTTTCATGAGAGAAGATAAAATGACTTCTTCAAATTATATGAAATAGAGTTGGAAGTGGTTTGAAATTCAAATTCAAAACGATTTAGGAGTTATTTGGGTTTTATTCAAATTATGTTTCTCCAAAAATAAATTATTTGGAAATTAGGGTAAAATGATTCCCTACAATATATAATTGGAGGAAAGTAAATTTAAAATCATTTTAGTATTCTAAAAATGATTTTTATTAGGTTTATTGCTTCAGCAGCACTGTATGACTTTTGTGAATTTTGAAGGATTTTATTTGAACTTGAAAAATAGTTCATGTTGTAGGAAGTCTTTTTCTGAATGTTTTGATATATAATATGTATATATTATATTTATATTTTAACTTATTTATTTCTTTTAATCTTCTCTGCTATCTTAAAAAACGGCTGAAGCCACCGAGGCCCAACTCTCTCTCTACCCCTCGGCCCACCTACGCGCCATGCTGACCCAGCAGCTCACCCGTGCCGGAAACCCCTTCGCACCAGTCGCCCGCTACCTCCTCTCTCTCTCTCTCACCGATGCTGACTTGTGGGCCCCACTTGTCCGCCCGAAACCTTGTGCCCACCTTCTTCTTCTCCACGCCACGGGGCAGAGCCCACCGCCGCCGCGTCGCGGGAAATCCCGATCTTCTCGGGATCCTGAATCCATCTCGCCCCCTCCTCCAAGTCGACCCCCTCTCTATACAAGGACGCCCCCTCGACCCTCCGCGCGCAAAACCCCTCTTCCCCGTGCCCTCTACCTCGCCCGCTCGCTCGCCAGAGCTCACCTCGGCCACCACACCATTATCGCCCTAGCGCTCCACTCCAACCACCTCGACGCCGTCTGAACCCACCATCGACCTCCCCTCGCTCGCCTACACCTTCCAGCACACTTGCCCGAGCTCCCGCACCACTAGAACACCGTCACCGCTGACGCCGAATGCCATCGCCACCTCGACCTCGCCGTCGTCCTCCTCCGTCCACCTACGACGCCACCTCGACCACCGCTGGACTCATCGTCGTATGCCGCGTCCGCTCGTGCCCTCTCTGGAGCTCTCCGACGACCCGAGCGCCGCCGCCGCCGACGGCCGAGCCGCATCGCTGGCGACCACCACCGCTGTAAGCTCTGACGACCTCCCTCTCCATTGGATCTTCAACGCACAGCCTAGATTAGATCGAAACGAATCAGTTAGGTTTTTGTCTTTATTTAAGTAGATCGGTTTTTTATACGGTTTAGTGTGGTTTAGGTCGAACCGGGTGCCGATTTTGTTTTTAAACACAAGTGCACGTTTCTGTTGAGTCGCGGCCGAGCACCGTTTAGCTTCGCATCGCCCACGTCCCTGGCCCGATAGCAGTAGGCCACGTAGCTAGCGCCGTTTTTTCTGTTATTTTTAAGTTTCTGTTTTAAAAACAAAAATAGTTTCAATCTTAGATTGCCTGTAATTTTTAACCTATTTAATGTTTTTGAGCGATTCCAACTGCACTGTGTCACAAATTTTGTGAAGTTTCTGGTAGTGACTTGAAATTTTGTATTTGAGTAGTTTAAATCTGGTTTATTTCAAATATGCTTCGAACAATGTTTTGGCTCTAGTTTGAGTTCTAGAATATATGTTTGACTGATTCTTTTTGCTATTGTTTTATTATGGTTTTGTCTATCCAGTAGCATATAGTTATTTATTTTTAGTCTATTTTAAATTAGGTTTTTAGCAAAACAGTACTGTTTTAGTTATAGTTTTGTTTTATTCTTTTCTTTATTGTTTTTATTAGTTTTAAATTATTTCTTTTTGTCACTTTTGACAAATTTAGTTTGTTTTTGTTAGTCAACCAAAGAAAATCTTATTTTTATTTAAAAAATTTATTTTAGTTTTGTATGAAAACTTGTTTTGGTCATTGTTAGTGTTTCATACAAGCTTTTTATTTGTTTCTTTTTGCAAATAAAATTTTATGAAAAATACCTTATGTTAACTTAGTTGTTTTACTTTGTATTTCCTGTTAATTTATTAGCTTAGTGTTTTAATTGTTGTTAAGTTTTTACTTAGGACAAAACTGTTTTGTGTTATGTCTTAGAGTTCTCTTTAGTAGTTTTGTTGTGTAGTTTTCCTTTGTTCTTATTTGGTGTCCGTTGTTGTTTTGCAATTTATTTGTTGGTTTTGTTATGAGTGTTAGAATTGCTTGCTAGTATGTTTGCTTATATGAATGCTATGTTTGACTATACAGATTTTTAACGGAGTGACAAATAGTTCTACCCAGTCTTTATTTGAGTGCGATTATCTTCATCAACTTACCAGGCAAGTTCACTTTGACCATGTTTTTTGTACCTCTGTTTTATTTGCATGTAGTAGCACCCTTTCAATAATCCCTCCAGTAGTGATATTGATTTCTGCTAGTTGAGTAGAATGCATGAGGTAGGAACCCATCTCCATGTTATAAGCCCGGGATGTTATATGGTTTTAATGCTATGCTATAGTAGACAGGGTTTGGTATGAGTGCACGTGAGTGGTGTGAAGAAGGACTCTATGCCAATGGCAACAATTCATGATGGCATCAGCAAGGACTGCATCTTCAGGACTTCAAGACTTCAATATTTCGAGACTCGAGACAAGAATTCAATACACACTACTGGGTGAAGGACGGTTGACGGGCACCCTGGAGGAACCAGTGGATGGCCGGGATGCATGGAGAAGCGCCATGACATCTTGTGGAAAGCTTCACCCAGACTCAAAGAGACGGAAGAATACTTCATGCCCGGAAGCTTACCTATGCAACCGCATGTCACCATGGGCTCTGGCTTGGTTGACCCTAGTGGTGACTCTGGCTGGGACGGTGCTAGCAGATGTAGAACTACGGTAGGATTGGATGAGCACCGGACAGTGGTCAGGGGAACTCTTCGGAAGACCATGTTTCGTTCGTCTTGTTCTCAAACAACCTGAAGTGCGAGAACGTAAAAAGAGGGATCGCATCTTGCGGGTAAAGTGTACAAACCTCTGCAGAGGGTTTAAACCTAATCGATTAGCCGTGTCCCCGGTTACAGACAAATTAAGCCTCTGGACTTGGATCTATCTCGGAACTCTCAACACCGGACTGATAATTTAATTGTGGGCAACTTATGATGATTTGGGTGATGAGACTTCGGTTGGCGGAACCATGTCATGATAGAAACTCCATAGTACAAACTCCGGTTATTTCCATTGATGTAGGGAAAATAAAACCAGCTTTTATGCAAAAAAACTCAGATATAGAGCCACAAAGCCATATTGCATATAGTATAGTTTATCATCTGTTTTTCTTACAGTGATCTTGCTAGTACATTCAATGTACTGACCTACACAGCTGCAACGTCTCATGTTGCAGATATGTTCTTCCAACGAGTAAGAGTACGGTACAAGGTTACGATCTACACTCAACCTGCCGATGGCGTTGATGGGACTCCACACCCGATTGTTTGTTTCTGCTGAGACTTATGAGGTATATATCAGTTTTACGTTATTTATACATGGGATTGCACTTTGATATACACATTGATGTACTGTGTGTGCCAGCATACCGATCCAGGGATGGCACAGATACACAAAGGCTTGACCGTCGGAGGTCGGGTCGCTACATGTTTGACTTGGGAGTGTGATATAGGTTACATCTCGCATTCTTTTCTAGCTTGTACTACTTCTAATATGTTGAAATGGTACTTATGACGAGACAGTTTTAACTTGGTAGAGTGATATTCATTGCATCTTTCATATGGTGTCTAGCTTTCATTGCTTCTAATTTTTTGAAATGCCTTCTCCTTAGTTTACACATCATAGTTGTGAATATGCAATGTTGTCCTTTTTTGTTACACATTCGATCGTCCTATCATGCGGTCGCCTTACATTAAAGTAGTGCTCATCAGCATCCTGCATCAATGATTTCTGAAAAGCGGATTTTTATTCATTTTTCTTGTGGGTTTGAATTGACAAGGCAATAAAACTAAGAAGCAGGAAGGAAAAAAAATAAGGTAGGGACTGATGGCGGTCTTTCGACGAAACCGGCATCCCAGGTGCTTTCTCTAGCTTGGTAGTGTGATATTATATTGCATGTTGCATGCGGTGTCTAGCTTGCATTGCTTCTTATTTGTTGAAATGGCTTCTGCTTAGTTTACACGAACAATTGTGAATATGCCATGTCGTCCTATTTTTCATACATATTCCATCCTAGTATCATGTGTTTGCCTTACATAAAAGTAGTGATTGTCAGTATCATGCACAAATGAGTTCTGAAGAGTGATTTTATTGCTTTTCTTGTCGGTTTTACTTGACAATTCAAAATCAATAAAGCAGAAGGAAGTTAGCAAGGCAGCGGATAAAGGTGCTCCTTCCAAATGGAGGGCCTCTACAAATTCTACTCCTCTAACCCCCAAGATGATTTGCAAGACAACACATGCATAGACACTCAACGTAGTTGTGTTGATGATGAGCATGTCTCCCCTAGTGCACCATCATAGGCGCTCCGTCTAACTTGGCACTGTTATATGTGGTTGCATGTTATGTATGATGTCTAGCTTGTATTGCTTCTAATTTTGTTGAATTCCATCTGCTTACTTTACACATTATACTTGTGAATAAGACACGTGTTCCTGTTTCCAGAACATACAATATCTGTCTATCACACCATGTTCTTACATTAAATTACTACTATTGTGTAACCTGCAACAATCACTTATCATAAGACACGTTTGACTTGGGAGTGTGATATAGGTTACATCTCACATTCTTTTCTATCTTGTACTACTTCTAATTTGTTGAAATGACACTTATGACGAGACAGTTTTAACTTGGTAGAGTGATATTCGTTGCATCTTTCATATGGTGTAAAGCTTCGGGAGGAGACCAGACGGCAACCGAGGAGACGATAAGGCAACAGGGCCGTGTGGTTCCCATGAAGCTCCGCGTGACCTAATGTCACTTCTATAAATTCTAAAATATTTGGAAACCACCCGAGAAGCACCCAAACCCCTTTTTTGCCGCAGCAAGTTTCTATTCTTTCTCGATCCCATCTGGAGGCCTTTTCAGCTACTCTGCCAGAGGGGTAATCGATCACAGAGGGCTACTCTATCATATTTGCTGCCTTTCGATGATGCGTGAGTAGTTCACCACAGACCTACAAGTCCATAGCTAGATAGTAGCTATATGGCTTCTTCTCTCTCTTTGATCTTCAATACAATGTTCTCCTCGATGTTGCTGGACTTCTATCCGATGTAATTTTATTTTGCGGTGTGTTTGTTGGGATCCAATAAATTGTGGGTTTATGATCTGAATATTTATGAAAAGTAATGGAGTATTTTCTTAACTTTATTATGCATGATTTTTATTGCTTGTTATTTCTCTCTGATCTGTCTGTTTGGTTTGGCCAACTAGATTGATTTATCTTCAGTGGAACATGTGCTTTTGTAATGGGTTCAATCTTGTGGTGCTCTATATCATAGTGACATAGTAGGGGACAAGACACGTATTTGTATTGTTGCCATTAAGGGTAAAACGATGGGGTTTATTCATATTGATTGGGTTTAATTTGTCTACATCATGTCATCTTGCTTAAGGTGTTACTCTGTTTTTCATGAACTTAATACCATAGATGCATGCTGGATAGCGGTTGATTGGTGGAGTAATAATAGTAGATGCAGGCTGGAGTCAGTCTACTTGTCTCAGACATGATGCCTATACACATGATCATTGCCTTGAATATCGTCATAACTATGTGCTTTTCTATCAATTACCCAACAGTAATTTGTTCACCCACCATATGCTATATGCTCGAGAGAAGCCTCTAGTGAAAACTATGGCCCCGGGGTCTACTTTAATCATATATAAAATCCAAAAATACACTGTCACAATTTTATTTCTTTTATTTTGTTTTGCAATTTACTTTTCTATCTACCACTATCAGAATTAATCCTTGTAAGTAACAAGTTTAAGGGAATTGAAAACCCTCTTGCTCACGTTGGGTGTGAGTATTTGCTTCTGTGTGTGTAGGTGCTGTTCACGAGGCTTTGTGTGATTCTCCTACTGGTTTGATACCTTGGTTCTCGCTAAGGGAAATACTTATCTCTACTGTGTTGCATCTCCTCTCTGCTACTTCTTGAGCTTCCGTTGGTTTTTCCCTTGAAGAGGAAAGGGTGAGGCAGCATAGTA
This sequence comes from Triticum urartu, assembly GCF_003073215.2. NCBI lineage: Eukaryota > Viridiplantae > Streptophyta > Magnoliopsida > Poales > Poaceae > Triticum > Triticum urartu. Next base: position 114,299,915 of record NC_053024.1, read on the forward strand.
GAGATAAGTATTTCCCTCAGTTAAGAACCAAGGTATCGATGCAGTAGGAGAAGAACACACAAATCACCAATACCTACACACACAATCAAACACTTGCACCAAAAACGATAAAGGGGTTGTTGATACGTCTCCGACGTATCTATAATTTTTGATTGTTCCATGCTATTATATTATCTGTTTTGGATGTTCAATGGGCTTTATTATGCACTTTTATATTATTTTTGGGACTAACCTATTAACCAAAGGCCCAATGCAAATTGCAGTTTTTTCCCTATTTCAGTGTTTCACAGAAAAGGAATATCAAACGGAATGAAACCTTCGCGAGGATCATTTTTGGAACAAACGCAATCTAGGAGACTTGGAGTGGACGTCAAGGAAGCAGCGAGGAATCCACAAGGCAGGAGGGCACGCCCCAGGGGGGTGGGCACGCCCCCACCCTCATGGGCCCCTCCTGGCTCCACCGACCTACTTCTTTCACCTATATATACTCATATACCCTGAAAAGGTCCAGGAGCACCACGAAACCCTATTTCCACCGCCGCAACCTTCTGTACCCGTGAGATCCCATCTTGGGGCCTTTTTCGGCGCTCCGCCGGAGAGGGAATCGATCACGGAGGGCTTCTACATCAACACCATAGCATCTCCGATGATGTGCGAGTAGTTTACCACTGACCTTTGGGTCCATAGTTATTAGCTAGATGGCTTCTTCTCTCTCTTTGGATCTCAATACAAAGTTCTCCTCGATTTTCTTGGAGATCTATTTGATGTAATTCTTTTTGTGGTGTGTTTGTCGAGATCTGATGAATTGTGGGTTTATGATCAAGATTATCTATGACCAATATTTAATTCTTCTCTGAATTCTTATATGCATGATTTAAATATCTTTGCAAGTCTCTTCGAATTATCAGTTTGGTTTGGCCTACTAGATTGATCTTTCTTGCAATGGGAGAAGTGCTTAGCTTTGGGTTCAATCTTGTGGTGTCTTTTCCCAATGACAGCAAGGACAGCAAGGCACATATTGTATTATTGCCATCGAGGATAAAAAGATGGGGTTTATATCATATTGCTTGAGTTTATCCCTCTACATCATGTCATCTTGCCTAATGCGTTACTCTGTTCTTATGAACTTAATACTCTAGATGCATGCTGGATAGCGGTCGATGTGTGGAGTAATAGTAGTAGATGCAGAATCGTTTTGGTCTACTTGTCACGGACGTGATGCCTATATACATGATCATGCCTAGATATTCTCATAACTATGCGCTTTTCTATCAATTGCTCGACAGTAATTTGTTCACCCACCGTAGATTATGCTATCTTGAGAGAAGCCACTAGTGAAACCTATGCACCCCGGGTCTATTCTCCATTATATTATTTTCCCGTCAACTTGCCAATTTCTGTCGCTGTTTATTTTGCAATATTTACTTTTCAATCTATACAACAAAAATACCAAAAATATTTATCTTATTATCCTTATCAGATCTCACTTTTGCAAGTGGTCGTGAAGGGATTGACAACCCCTTTATCGCGTTGGTTGCAAGGTTCTTGATTGTTTGTGTAGGTATGAGGGACTTGTGTGTAGTCTCCTACTGGATTGATACCTTGGTTATCAAAAACTAAGTGAAATACTTATGCTACTTTACTGCATCACCCTTTCCTCTTCAAGGGAAAACCAACACATGCTTAAGAGGTAGCAAGAAGGATTTCTGGCGCCGTTGCCGGGGAGATCTATGCACAAGTCAAGACATACCAAGTACCCATCACAAACTCTTCTCCCTCGCATTACATTATTTGTCATTTGCCTCTCGTTTTCCTCTCCCCCACTCCACCTTTTCCATTTTATTCACCCTCCTTTTCCGCTTGTCTCTTTCCGCTTGCTTCTTGTGTGTCCGTGTGTTAGATTGTTTGTTTCATCATCATGGCTAGTCCATCTATCATTGTTAGTACTCCCGATCATGAAGTTCTTAATTTTAAACAAAGGGAGGGAGAAAATCTAAAAGATGCTTGGAATAGAATTTGCAATGCTCTGAATAGATCTACTAAGAAGCAATCTACTTCCGTTCTTCTTCGCAATTTTTATGTAGGCATCACTCCTTGGAACATATATATTCTTGATACCATTACTGGAGGGAATTTCTTGGGTAGCCATACTTTTGATTCTTATGATGTTATGTTAGATTTGTTTGGCACACCACCTCTTTTGGTTAATGGAACTATTTTAACTTTGGAACATGTGATGCAAAGGCTTGAAATTATTGAAAATAAAGTTGCCACTATAGAGTTGATTGAAATTTTGGATAAAAACATCCAAAACCAAATTACCCAATATGGATCTAAGGTAGGAGTTGCTCTTAAATTTTTTTAAAGAAAAGGAACCCATAGTTAAGGAAAAGATAGATCAAGATTCCACAAGAATTGGTAAACTTGAGGATATTATTACAAACTTAGGGTCTGCCTTTTCTTCCATGAAAAATACCCCAAAACGTCCTACTACTAAAGTTGCCAAGTTTATGTATGTGCCTAAAAATAAAGGTGAATCTTCTAGTAAGGAAAATGCAGATCTCAAATCAATAAGTGTTCACCCCAACCTTTTCGCTTTCATTAAGGAACCTTTTGCTACAAATGAATTTTGTCGGGTTTCGGGTTCCGGCAAAACCCTTGAGGTTCGAAAACTGGGGTGTGCACAAAGATTTCTCCTCCCCCTTGCACTCTCCCTCGCCGCGATCTCAAGGCTCAGCGCGTCGAACTCATAGAACAAAGGGACACAAGATTTATACTAGTTCGGGCCACCGATGTGGTCTAATACCCTACTCTAGTGTGGTGTGGCGGATTGCCTCTTGGGCTGAGGATGAACAATTACAAGGGAAGAACAGCCTCCTGAGGAGAGGTGCTCTTGTTCTTGGTGAGCTTGTGCGTATGAGGGTGGAATGGATCTCCCTCCCACCTATGGTGATAGCTAGTCCTATTTATAGAGGCCCTGGTCCTCTTCCCAAATGCTGGCGGGAAGGGATGCCACAACGGCCAAATTTTAAGGGAGACAACTAGTACAAGTTATCCTGACTAAAGGTGGTCTTCGCCTGCCAAAGGCTCTGGTGGTGACGCCATCCTGGGCTCCACGGTGACCTCCGTCCTGCAGTCCTGCTGGTCTTGGTCTTGTTGCACAGATATGGAAACCTTTGCCTGATGCCTCGGGACTCCTCGCCAGATATGGAAACCTTTGCCTGATGCCTCGGGACTCCTCGCCTGCGTCTATCACTTTAGCACCAAAGAGGAAACAAGGACACTGCACGCGATGGCGCCCTCCTGGTGCCCGCCTGGCCTTGGTCGTCATGGCTTGCGCCACAGGAACCTCGCGAGGTGCCCCTTGCCTTGATCTCTCTGCCCCTCGCAAGCCAGCCTGGTGAGGCCGCCCCTGAGGAGGTCTTGCGTCGTCGACCTCACGAGGCTCAGCCCCTCATGAGGGTCTTGAGTGTTTGCTGGTGAAGATGGGCCATACGGGGCCACTGGCGGGGCCACGTCGTGGGCCGTAGGCAGGCAAGTCTGGGGACCCCCGTTCCCAGGGCGCTGATAGTAGCCCCCGAGCCCAAGGCGCACTCGGACATGGCTTCGAGGCGAAGCCAAGGGGCAAGTGCGGAGCACCGCAGGCCCCAACAGCCTATGGCCTTGGTTGACGCGTGGCGATTGACGGGACGTGGGCGGCCCCGCTTCCCCACACAGCCTTGATATCCGCCTAGCTTGGCGGACATCGCGACTTACATAGTTATTCCCTCGTTGCTGGCGACGCACTTTCCCAATTCTTCCGCCTTCCAAAACAACAACCTCCTATCCCAACTCGACCTGAGCTCGGCCCTCCCCGTCGCCATGGTGCCGAGCCGAACGAAGAAGGGGAAGAAGAAGTCCTAGTCTTCAGCCGAGCTTCCTCTGAGCATTGAACCCGTCATTGGTCGGTCGTTGGTGCTCAACCAGGAAGCCATGGACAAGGTCCGCCCAGCGCTCGCCACGGGCTTCAACGAGTGGGGGAAGACGATGGCCTCGCCTGCATCCCGCCCCTCTGTTGATAGGACAGCAACCAAGGTCCAATTCTTCATTGATGCCCTGCGGGCTGGCCTGGTTCCTCCCTTTTCCACCTTCTTCAACGTCGTGCTTTCCCACAATCAAATCCATATGCTGCACCTAGATCCCCAATCCGTCTCCCTTCTTGTCGTTTTCACCTTTGTCTGCGAGGCCATGGTGGGCATTGCTCCTTTCGTGGCCCTACTGCGCCATTTCTTCTTGCTGCACCTGACTGATCCTCGGCAATGCTCGGGATGCCTGAGCTTCCAGGTCATGGCTGCGACGGCTGGCTCAGGGATTGACTTTGAGCTTTCACCATCCACAAGCGAGTTTCGGACATGGTGGGTGTTTGTGGACATCCGTGTGCTCAGCCCCTTGCTCTCGCCCCCTTTGGCGCCCGCCGTTCCCAGCTCTGGCTGGGGCCACGAGAAGCTCGCGGACCCCTGCCTTACCTTCGTCTGGCTCCGGTTGAAGAGGCTGAAAGATCTCTGCGTGACAGCGCCCATGGTGATGAAGGAGTTCCTCCGACGCCGCGTCGCCCCACTCCAGCGCCATTCCCGGCCAATGTGGGCCCTGTCCGGTGGCCAGGATCGCATGAGGCTTCAGGAGTCGGGGCTTCCGCCCGAGGCGCGAAGAACAGTGCTCGAGGTCCTGACGGGTGGCCCCTCGCCGCCGATATGCCGTAGGAGGGCTGTATTTTGTACTGCTACTGAAACAGGGTGGAGTTCGCGGGGCAGATGCCCCCCTTCGATGAATGGGGGTTGCGTCCAGTCGGCCTTGAAGGGCCCCGTGAGAACCCTGTCTCCGTGGTTCCCCTCCTTGCCGCCAGTGCCGAACTTACCCCAATAGTGGATGCAGGGGGGCAAGCACCGCTGGAGGCCAGAGGTGCGGGTGCTGAGGCATCGACACCACTCGAGGCTCCCGAGGTGCCATTCCCGGGAACCCGTGACTCTTGCCCTGGGGTGACAGCTGAGGGGGCGACGCAATCTGCTGCTCCTGAGGCTGAAGCCTTCGAGGTCTTAGTAGGTCATCATGAGGTGGAGCTAGAGGGCTCCCCTCAGCCCAGCACTCCCGAGGTCATCTCCTCGGGTGCCTCGCCAGCCGCGCCCTGCGCTGGATGCCGTGTCCAAGGCTTCGGCCGGCTCCGTTTGGACTTTGATGTGCTCCGCAAGAGGAAAGGGTCTCCAAGCTGTAGCAGTGATGCCTTCCGGCCATTGAAGCAGATGAAGTATATCGCCATAGATGAGTGAGTACCTTATCTTTGTAATTTCTCGAGTGTTGCTTCCCCTCCTGACTGTGGCTCCTCAGGGTCCCTTCTGCTAAGGCGGTGAAGTTTCCCGGGAAGCAACCTCCTCCTGCCTCGAATCCCCCGCTGGCCTTGAGCGCCCCAAGCCAGCATGCCGCACCCGGCGCAAGGTCGCCCGGAGAGGCAAACACGCTGGTCTGGCGCCTTGAGCCCATGCCTTTGTCGTCTCTCCTTCGTGGCCTCGCCTGGGGTGCGTCAAGTGTGGCAAGGGCTCCTCCTCTGGTTATGGACGGCGGCTGGATGACTTCGATCCTGGCTTCTTCTTCGAGCAACGGGCCCAACCCATTCGTGGCCCTGCCGAAGCCCGGTCGGCGACCTGGGAGGCGCCAGCCCCCAGCCCCCTGCTAAAAGGGGGTGAGCCACTTCGGATCCCATAGGCAACCCCCTCTGCGGGGACGGACCCGGTCGCGCACTTAAGTTTGTGCATGAGCGGAGTGTCATCCGCCATGAGCTCTTTCAGGAGGCAAATGGGCGCGATGAGCTGGCTCGGCGGAGAACTCGTGGATGTTGGCGCGCGCCTTGAGGCCGAGGGTCTCCGGCTGGTGGAGGAGTGGCATCAAGTGAAGGTGGATATCAACCTCGGGTGCCTTCAGCGTGAGCATGCCAATGTGAAGGCCGAGGCATCCCTAGCAACCTCGCGCGAGGCCAGCGCCCGAGCCTTGGAGGAGACCAGGGAGGCAGACTGTCGCCGCGCGATTACCGAGGAGTACAGGCAGGAGCTCCAGGCCTTGAACGCCTCCTTGGAGCAGCAGGTGGAGGCACGCAAAGCCGCCTTAGCATCGATGAAGGGCGCACCGTCCGACGAGGAGGAGATCTTGCGGCGCAAAGAAGCACTGCTGCTGGAGGCCATGGAGCGTAGCCTCGAGCCCGAGCGGTTGGAGACAAGGGAGCGCCAGGTCACCCAAGCAGAAGATGCCGTCGGTGCGTGTGAGGCCAAGGCTCAGGAGGAGGTCGACCGCCGGGTGGTCGAGGCTCGCGCGGTCCTTGTTGGCAGGTATGACCTGAAGCTGGCGCTCGTGGAAGATGAAGCTGTGGGCAGGACCACTGCCCTCAAGTCAGCGTTGGCTGAAGCGGAACAGCGTGAGAAAGCCACCTCGGCCGCTCTGACCTCTGTGCAGGCCGAGCTGGCCTCCACCCGTGCCGAGCTGCTCTCTCTTCAACAGCGGGTTGCCAGCACCGAGTCCTTTGCACAGCAAAGCAGTGAGGAGGCACTTCGCCGGCAGACGCTACTGCGTGAGCACGCTCCCATGCTTCAGGACCTCAGGACGAAGGCCAACGAGGCGCTTGGTACCATCTGCGATGAGCATGCCCCTCTTCCCCACGTCAAGGATTATGCCAGCCATCTTCGCTTCTTCACTAATGTTGTGACGCGCCTGGAGAGCCGTGCTGAGAGGGCTCACGAGCTTGTGGACGAAAAGAGCCGAGACCTTCTCGGGCGCGCATTCTCCCGCATCTTCAGCCATCTCCTGAACACCAATCCTGACTTTGATTTTGCTGCCGCCATTGCCCCAGTGCCTGAGGCCATCTGGAGCAACCTAGCGCACTGGGTGGATGACAATGTGGATGCTCTAGTTAGGGCTTTTGCTTCTGATGACGACGCGATGGTGGTCGCGGCGGATGAGGGCGACGTGGTTGATGGCAGCATGGTTGATGGGGGTGCGTCTGATGGCGGTGTGGCTGATGGCGGTGAAGACAGCGACAACGACGATGCCAGCAGCCTGCCCGGAAGTGATTCGGGAGACGAGGCGAGCGATATGTCCGGCTGAGCCCTCGCTCCTTTATTTGGATCCTGCACGCAAAAGCTTGGGTACGGCCCCTCACAATGTAAGAGCATTTTGGAGAGGGGAAGCCCCTCATGTAAATAGACTACCACTTCATTCCTTAGGCTAGGCTTAAAGCACGCTTTTGGGTGCTCGCGACTCCCCTTGCGGGCTTGATGCCGTAACTTACTTTGGTTTAGCCGGGCTTCAAACTGATTTGGCAACTGTGGACGTGCATTCCTTCTGAGAGGAGCCCCTCACGAGCTCGCGAGGTTTTGGTTTCCTGAGAGGTCCGCCGGTCCACCCGAGAGGGTCTCGCGAGAAGTGAGCGCTAGTAATGGCAAGGTGTGCGCGTAGTGCATGTACGCTGCTACGTCTTGAGCTTGCGTTGGTTTTCCCCGAAGAGGAAGGGATGTTGCAGCAGAGTAGCGTAAGTATTTCCCTCAGTTTTTGAGAACCAAGGTATCAATCCAGTAGGAGCCCACGCTCAAGTCCCTCATACCCGCACAAAGTGATAGCTACTCGCAACCAACGCGATTAGGGGTTGTCAAGCCCTTCACGGTCACTTACGAGAGTGAGATCTGATAGATATAATATTTTTGGTATTTTTGGTATAAAGATGTAAAGTAAAAAGTAAAAGCAAAGTAAAAAAGCAAAGCAAGATTAAAGTAATGGAGATTGATATGATGAGAATAGACCCGGGGGCCATAGGTTTCACTAGTGGCTTCTCTCAAGAGCATAAGTATTCTACGGTGGGTGAACAAATTACTGTCGAGCAATTGACATAATTAAGCATAGTTATGAGAATATCTAGGCATGATCATGTATATAGGCATCACGTCCGTGACAAGTAGATCGAAATGATTCTGCATCTACTACTATTACTCCACTCATCGACCGCTATCCAGCTTGCATCTAGACTATTAAGTTAAAAACAGAGTAACGCCTTAAGCAAGATGATATGATGTAGAGAGATAAATTCATGCAATATGAAATAAACCCCATCTTGTTATCCTCGATGGCAACGATACAATATGTGCCTTGCTTCCCCTTCTGTCACTGGGTAAGGACACCACAAGATCGAACCCAAAGCTAAGCACTTCTCCCATGGCAAGAACTACCAATCTAGTTGGCCAAACCAAACGGATAATTTGAAGAGACTTGCAAAGATAACCAATCATACATAAAAGAATCCAGAGAAGATTCAAATATTATTCATAGATAAACTTGATCATAAACCCACAATTCATCAGTCTCAACAAACACACCGCAAAAATAAGATTACACTGAATAGATCTCCGCAAGAGAGCGGGAGAACTTTGTATTGAGGTTCAAAGAGAGAGAAGAAGCCATCTAGCTACTAACTATGGACCTGAAGGTCTGAGGTAACTACTCACACTTCATCGGAGGGGCTAGGATGATGTAGAAGCCCTCTATGATGACGGCCCTCTTCCGGCGGTGCTCCGGAACAGGCCCCAAGATGGGATCTCGTGGATACAGAAAGTTGCGGCGGTGGAATTAGGCTTTTGGCTCCTGTTCTGATTGTTTGGGGGTACGTGGGTGTATATATGAGGAAGAAGTACGCCGGAGGAGCAACGAGGGGCCCACAAGGCAGGGGGCGCGCCCTACGGGGGAGCGTGCCCCCCACCCTCGTGACCGCCTCTTTTGTTCTTTGGATCAGGGTCCAAGTCTCCTCGATCACGTTCGGTGAGAAAATCACGTTCCCGAAGATTTTATTCCGTTTGGACTCCGTTTGATATTCCGTTTATCCGAAACACTGAAATAGGCAAAAAACAGCAATTCTGGGCTGGGCCTCCGGTTAATAGGTTTGTCCCAAAAATAATATAAAAGTGGAAAATAAAGCCCAATATAGTCCAAAACAGTAGATAATATAGCATGGAGCAATCAAAAATTATAGATACGATGGAGACGTATCAGGCATCCCCAAGCTTAATTCCTGCTCGTCCTCGAGTAGGTAAATGATAAAAAGAGAATTTTTGATGTGGAGTGCTACTTGGCATAATTTCAATGCAAATCTTCTTAATTGTGGTATGAATATTCAGATTAGAAAGATTCAAGACAAAAGTTTATATTGAAATAAAAAATAATAATACTTCAAGCATACTAACAAAGCAATTATGTCTTCTCAAAATAACATGGCCAAAGAAAGTTATCCCTACAAAATCATATAGTCTGGCTATGCTCCATCTTCACCACACAAAGTATTGAAATCATGCACAACCCCGATGACAAGCCAAGCAATCGTTTCATACTCTAACTTTTTCAAAACTTTTTCAATCTTCATGCAATACATGAGCGTGAGCCATGGATATAGCACTATAGGTGGAATAGAATGGTGGTTGTGGAGAAGACAAAAAGGAGGGGAAGATAGTCTCACATCAACTAGGCATATCAACGGGCTATGGAGATGCCCATCAATAGATATCAATGTGAGTGAGTAGGGATTGCCATGCAACGGATGCACTAGAGCTATAAATGTATGAAAGCTCAACAAAAGAAACTAGTGGGTGTGCATCCAACTTGCTTGCTCAAGAAGACCTAGGGTAATTTGAGGAAGCCCATTATTGGAATATACAAGCCAAGTTCTATAATGTAAAATTCCCACTAGTATATGAAAGTGACAACATATGAGACTCTCTATATGAAGAACATGGTGCTACTTTGAAGCACAATATATGAGACTCGCTATATCATGGTGCTACTTTGAAGCACAAGTGTGGTAAAAGGATAGTAGCATTGCCCCTTTTATTTATTTTATTTTTTTGGCCCTTCTTTTTTTTCTTTGGCCTTTCTATTTTTTTATTGGGACAATGCTCTATTGAATGATGATCATCACACTTTTATTTATTTACAACTCAATGATTACAACTCGATTCTAAAACAAAGTATGACTCTGTATGGATGCCTCCGGCGGTGTACCGGGATATGCAATGAATCAAGAGTGACAAGTATGAAGAAATTATGAACGGTGGCTTTGCCACAAATACTTATGTCAACTACATGATCATGCTAAGCAATATGACAACGATGAATGTGTCATGATGAACTAGATGGTGGAAAGTTGCATGGCAATATATCTCGGAATGGCTATGGAAATGCCATAATAGGTAGGTATGGTGGCTGTTTTGAGGAAGGTATATGGTATGTGTATGATACCGGCGAAAGGTGCGCGTTATTAGAGAGGCTAGCAAAGGTGGAAGGATGAGAGTGCGTATAATCCATGGACTCAACATTAGTCATAAAGAACTCATATACTTATTGCAAAAATCTAGAAGTTATCAAAGCAAAGTATTACGCGCATGCTCCTAGGGGGATAGATTGGTAGGAAAAGACCATCGCTCGTCCCCGACCGCCACTCATAAGGAAGACAATCAATAAATAAATCATGCTCTGACTTCGTTACACAACGGTCCACCATACGTGCATGCTACGGGAATCACAAACTCTAACACAAGTATTCTTTAAATTCACAACTACTCAACTAGCATGACTTTAATATTATCACCTCCATATCTCAAAACAATTATCATGCTTCAATCTTTTCTTAGTATTCAACACACTCAAAAGAAAGTTTCACAAATCTTGAATACCAAGCATATTATTATTAAGCAAATTACCATGCTATTAGGAGACTCTCAAACTAATTTAAGTGAAGCATGAGAGATCATAGTTTCTTTAAAACAAATCAACCACCGTGCTCTAAAAGATCTAAGTGAAGCACATAGAACAAAATTATAACGCTCAAAAGATATAAGTGAAGATCACAGAGCAAAATTATCTAGCTCAAAAGATATAAGTGAAGCACATAGAGCAAAATTATCTAGCTCAAAATATATAAGTGAAGCACATAGATAAAAACTACTTAGCTCAAAAGATATAAGGGAAGCACATAGAGTATTTTATCAAATTTTAATTCATGTATGGCTCTCTCAAAAGGTGTGTACAGCAAGGATGATTGTGGCATACTAAGACACAAAGACACAAATAATACAAGATGCTCCAAGCAAAACACATATCATGTTGGTGAATAAAAATATAGCTCCAAGTAAATTACCGATGGAAGTGGACGAAAGAGGGGATGCCTTCCGGGGCATCCCCAAGCTTTGACTTTTTGGTGTCCTTGGATTATCTTGGGGGTGCCATGGGCATCCCCAAGCTTAGGCTCTTGCCACTCCTTGCTCCATGATCCATCAAAAGAATTCACCCAAAACTTTAAAATTGGTATGTTGACTTTTTGAGTAGACTCCCCGGCAACGGCGCCAGAAATCCTTCTTGCTACATCTTGAGCTTGCGTTGGTTTTCCCCGAAGAGGAAGGGATGATGCAGAAGAGTAGCGTAAGTATTTCCCTCAGTTTTTGAGAACCAAGGTATCAATCCAGTAGGAGCCCACGCTCAAGTCCCTCGTACCTGCACAAAGCGATAGCTACTCGCAACCAACGCGATTAGGGGTTGTCAAGCCCTTCACGGTCACTTACGAGAGTGAGATCTGATAGATATAATATTTTTGGTATTTTTGGTACAAAGATGCAAAGTAAAAAGTAAAAGCAAAGTAAAAAAGCAAAGCAAGATTAAAGTAATGGAGATTGATATGATGAGAATAGACCCGGGGGCCATAGGTTTCACTAGTGGCTTCTCTCTAGAGCATAAGTATTCTACGGTGGGTGAACAAATTACTGTTGAGCAATTGACAGAATTGAGCATAGTTATAAGAATATCTAGGCATGATCATGTATATAGGCATCACATCTATGAATAGTAAATCGAAACGATTCTGCATCTACTACTATTACTCCACTCATCGACCGCTATCCAGCATGCATCTAGAGTATTAAGTTAAAAATAGAGTGACGCCTTAAGCAAGATGACATGATGTAGAGAGCTAAATTCATGCAATATGAAATAAACCCCATCTTGTTATCCTCGATGGCAACGATACAATATGTGCCTTGCTTCCCCTTCTGTCATTGGGTAGGGACACCGCAAGATCAAACCCAAAGCTAAGCACTTCTCCCATGGCAAGAACTACCAATCTAGTTGGCCAAACCAAACGGATAATTCGAAGAGACTTGCAAAGATAACCAATCATACATAAAAGAATTCAGAGAAGATTCAAATATTATTCATAGATAGACTTGATCATAAACCCACAATTCATCGGTTTCAACAAACACACCGCAAAAACAAGATTACATCGAATAGATCTCCGCAAGAGAGGGGGAGAACTTTGTATTGAGATTAAAAGAGAGAGAAGAAGCCATCTAGCTACTAACTATGGACCCGAAGGTCTGAGGTAAACTACTCATACTTCATCGGAGGGGCTAGGATGATGTAGAAGCCTTCCGTGATGACGGCCCTCTTCCGGCGGAGCTCCGGAACAGGCCCCAAGATGGGATCTCGTGGATACAGAAAGTTGTGGCGGTGGAATTAGGTTTTTGGCTCCTGTTCTGATCGTTTGGGGGTACATGTGTATATATAGGAGGAAGAAGTACGCCGGAGGAGCAACAAGGGGCCCACGAGGCAGGGGCGCGCCATAGGGGGGGGCGCCCCCCACCCTCGTGACCGCCTCTTTTATTCCTTGGAGCAGGGTCCAAGTCTCCTGGATCACGTTCGGTGAGAAAATCACGTTCCCGAAGATTTTATTCCGTTTGGACTCCGTTTGATATTCCGTTTATCTGAAACACTGAAATAGGAAAAAAAAACAGCAATTCTGGGTTGGGCCTCCGGTTAATAGGTTAGTCCCAAAAATAATATAAAAGTGGAAAATAAAGCCCAATATAGTCCAAAACAGTGGATAATATAGCATGGAGCAATCAAAAATTATAGATACATTGGAGATGTATCATACGCTGCTGCCAGCCCCCGCTCGTGAGGTGCTCGGAAGGGGGGAGGTAGCGGACGCGAACCTCAAACGGAACACGAATCCAGAAACTCACGAAATCAACACGAACGAGAAAGGATGCACCCCACGATTGCTAATGAAAATGCAACTTCAAATTCAAGATCAAAAGGTGCAAGTCTGAGCTACAGAAAAGAGGTCAAAAGCAAATGGCCGTGTCCGGCACCTAGCTAGTCTTCTTGTCTTCCCACCAGCGCGGAGCTAAGTGCTTTCACTGGCCGTGAGCATAGTCATTGGGGGACAGTGTCGACGGCCAGCGCGGAGCATGGTGCTTCCATTAGGACGTGGGTGAGATCCCCTGAGACCCGAGGGCGGCACTCCGGAGACTCCGGTGCGAGTACAACCCCACTCATTATTATGTGAGAGTGTCACGAGCGAAGGCCTTCACAGGCGTGAGCCTTGCTTCATATCGCCAGGAGAGGGCCCCGCCTTGCGCTGCCCTCGACCACCGTTGGGGCGTCCGGAAGCCAGGACGATGCCAAGGGGCAAAGGGGACGCTACCGGCGCCCTCGGCGACCACGGGCCCTCTACCAGGGGGAAGACTTGCTGGTGCCTCCCCGGAAGGGGACCTACCTCCGGGCGACGCCTTGCTCCATACAATGCGGAGAGGGGCCTTGCTCCCAGCTCCTCCCCCGCAGCCCCCAATGCGCTTCCCCTGGTGGAAGGGTGGCTACCATGCTGGGGCCGTCGTCCACCGCTGTGACCTGATTCACTTGCGACCCATGGTTAGTGTAAGCCTGCTCCTGAGAAATTAGTGGTACCCTATAGCTGTTGTCGCCGGCGTGGTTGGCGACGCTCCCGGGTGGCTCCTAGAAGGCATCAGCTTCCAGCGTCTCCTCTTCCCAACCCAGCTCGAGGAACGAGGCGGGGTCATCTTCCGGTGTGTACTCCTGGTCCATCATGCGGGGCACATAGGCCTTCAGAGCCGTCGCCCCCGAAACCTCGCTGAGGTGCCCCACACTCCACGTCGCTTGGCTCGGCACGCCACTCTGAGGATGGTAGGGCAGCATCCTGCCGGGACCGTGGGTGGCGATGCTTACGCTTGCGCCCATTGGGGGAGGCAAAGGTGCGGTTGGCTGTCCGGCGGCACTGGTTGCACCGATGCCGACAAAACCTCCTGGTGCGCCCAGGGGCGCGCGGGCGCGACGAGGCCCACCGTGCGATCCTGCCGCAGCCTAAGGCGTAAGCAAGGAGCAGAAAGGCGGTGTGCTACCTCTTGAGCACTGTGTTGGTTTTCCCTTGAAGAGGACAGGGTGATGCAGCAAAGTAGCATAAGTATTTCCCTCGGTTTTTGAGAACCAAGGTATCATTCCAGTAGGAGGCTATGCACGAGTCCCTCGCGCCTACACAAAACAAATAAATCCTCGCAACCAACGCGATAAGGGGTTGTCAATCCCTACATGGGCACTAATGAGAGTGAGATATGATAGATATGATAAGATAATATTTTTGGTATTTTTATGATTAAGATGCAAAGTAAAATAAAAGGCAAATAAAATAACTAAGTGTTGGGAGATTAATATGATGGAAGATAGACCCGGGGGCCATAGGTTTCACTAGTGCATTCTCTCAAGAGCATAAGTATTTTACGGTGGGTGAACAAATTACTGTTGAGCAATTGACAGAATTGAGCATAGTTATGAGAATACCTAGGTATGATCATGTATATAGGCATCACGTCCGAGACAAGTAGACCGACTCCTGCCTGCATCTACTACTATTACTCCACACATCAACCGCTATCCACCATGCATCTAGAGTATTAAGTTCATAGAACAGAGTAACGCTTTAAGCAAGATGACATGATGTAGAGGGATAAATTCATGCAATATGATAAAAAACATCTTGTTATCCTCGATGGCAACAATACAATACGTGCCTTGCTGCCCCTATTGTCACTGGGAAAGGACACCGCAAGATTGAACCCAAAGCTAAGCACTTCTCCCATTGCAAGAAAGATCAATCTAGAAGGCCAAACAAAACTGATAATTCAAAGAGACTTGCAAAGATAAACAATCATACATAAAAGAATTCAGAGAAGATTCAAATATTGTTCATAGATAAACTTGATCATAAACCCACAATTCATCGGTCTCAACAAACACACCGCAAATGAAGATTACATCGAATAGATCTCCACGAGAGAGGGGGAGAACATTGTATTGAGATCCAAAAAGAGAGAATAAGCCATCTAGCTAATAACTATGGACCCAAAGGTCTGAGGTAAAATACTCACACTTCATCGGAAGGGCTATGGTGTTGATGTAGAAGCCCTCCGTGATCGATTACCCCTCCGGCGGAGCTCCGGAACAGGCCCCAAGATGGGATCTCATGGATACAGAAAGTTACGGTGGTGGAATTAGGGTTTTGGCTCCATCTTTGATCGTTTGGGGGTACGTAGGTATATATATAGGAGGAAGGAGTACATCGGTGGAGCAACAGGGGGCCCACAAGGGTGGAGGGCGCGCCTGGGGGGTAGGTGCGCCCCCTACCTTGTGGCCTCCTGGTTGATTTCTTGACGTAGGGTCCAAGTCCTCTGGATCATGTTCGTACCGAAAATCATGTTCCTGAAGGTTTCATTCCGTTTGGACTCCGTTTGATATTCTTTTTCTTCGAAACCCTAAAATAGGCAAAAAAACAGCAATTCTGGGTTGGGCCTCTGGTTAGTAGGTTAGTCCCAAAAATAATATAAAAGTGTATAATAAAGCCCAATAATGTCCAAAACAGAAGATAATATAGCATGGAGCAATCAAAAATTATAGATACGTTGGAGACATATCAAGCATCCCCAAGCTTAATTACTGCTCGTCCTCGAGTAGGTAAATGATAAAAACAGAATTTTTGATGTGGAATGCTACTTGGCATATTTTAAATGTAATTCTTCTTAATTATGGTATGAATATTCAGATCCGAAAGATTCAAGATAAAAGTTCAATGTTGACATGGAAATAATAATACTTCAAGCATACTAACTAAGCAATTATGTCTCTTCAAAATAACATGGCCAAAGAAAGTTATCCCTACAAAATCATATAGTCTGGCTATGCTCTATCTTCACCACACAAAGTATTTAAATCATGCACAACCCTAATGACAAGCCAAGCAATTGTTTCATACTTTTGGTGTTCTCAAACTTTTTCAATCTTCACGCAATACATGAGCGTGAGCCATGGACATATCACTTTAGGTGGAATAGAACGGTGGTTGTGGAGGAGACAAAAAAGGGAAGGTAGTCTCACATCAACTAGGCGTATCAACGGGCTATGGAGATGCCCATCAATAGATATCAATGTGAGTGAGTAGGGATTGCCATGCAACGGATGCACTAGAGCTATAAGTATATGAAAGCCCAACAAAAGGAACAATGTGGGTGTGCATCCAACTCGCTTGCTCACGAAGACCTAAGGCAATTTGAGGAAGCCCATCATTGGAATATACAAGCCAAGTTCTATAATGAATAATTCCCACTAGTATATGAAAGTGATAACATAGGAGACTCTCTATTATGAAGATCATGGTTTTATTTTGAAGCACAAGTGTGGTAAAAGGATAGTAGCATTGTCCCTTCTCTCGTTTTCTCTCATATTTTTTTATTTGGTCCTTTTCCTTTTTTATGGCCTCCTTTTTTTATTTGGGCTTCTTCGGCCTCTCTTTTTTATTTTTTTATTTTTCATCCAGAGTCTCATCCCGACTTGTGGGGGAATCATAGTCTCCATCATCCTTTCCTCACTTGGGACAATGCTCTAAAAATGATGATCATCACACTTTTATTTACTTACAACTCAACAATTACAACTCAATACTTAGAACAAAATATGACTCTATGTGAATGCCTCCGGCGGTGTATCGGGATATGAAATGAATCAAGAATGACATGTATGAGAGAACTATGAACGGTGGCTTTGCCACAAATACAATGTCAACTACATGATCATGCAAAGCAATATTACAATGATGGAGCGTGTCATAGTAAACGGAACGGTGGAAAGTTGCATGGCAATATATCTCGGAATGGCTATGGAAATGCCATGATAGGTAGGTATGGTGGCTGTTTTGAGGAAGGTATATGGTGGGCGTATGATACCGGCGAAAGGTGCGCGGTATTAGAGAGGCTAGCAATGGTGGAAGGGTGAGAGTGCGTATGATCCATGGACTCAACATTAGTCATAAAGAACTCATATACTTATTGCACAAATCTACAAGTTATCAAAGCAAAGTATTACGCGCATGCTCCTAGGGGGTAGATTGGTAGGAAAACACCATCGCTCGTCCCCGACCGGCACTCATATGGAAGACAATCAATATATAAATCATGCTCCGACTTCATCACATAACGGTTCACCATACGTGCATGCTACGGGAATCACAAACTTTAACACAAGTATTTCTCAAATTCACAACTACTCAACTAGCATGACTCTAATATTACCATCTCCATATCTCAAAACAATTATCAAGTATCAAACTTCTCTTAGTATTCAACACACTCATAAGAGAATTTTATTATTAATCTTGAATGCCTAACATAATTAAAAAAAATTACCATGCTGTTTTGTAGGACTCTCAAAATAATCTAAGTGAAGCATGAGAGAACAATAGTTTCTATAAAACAAATCCACCGACGCGCTCTAAAAGATATAAGTGAAGCACTAGAGCAAAAATTATATAACTCAAAAGATATAAGTGAAGCACATAAAGTATTCAAACAATTTCCGGATCATGTGTGTCTCTATAAAAAGGTGTGTGCAGAAAGTATGATTGTGGAAAACTAACAAATAAATACTCAAATAATACAAGATGCTCCAAGCAAAACACATATCATGTGGCGAATAAAAATATAGCTCCAAGTAAAGTTACCGATGTGAGTAGACGAAAGAGGGGATGCCTTCCGGGGCATCCCCAAGATTTGGCTTTTATGTGTCCTTAGATTATCTTGGGGGTCCCATGGGCATCCCCAAGATTAGGCTCTTGCCACTCCTTGTTCCATAATCCATCAAATCTTTACCCAAAACTTGAAAACTTCCCAACACAAAACTTAAAGTAGAAAATCTCGTGAGCTCAGTTAGAGAAAGAAAACAAAACACCACTTCAAGGTACTGTAATGAACTCGTTCTTTATTTATATTGGTGTTAAACCTACTGTATTCCAACTTCTCTATGGTTTGTAAACTATTTTACTAGCCATAGATTCGTCAAAATAAGTAAACAACACACGAAAAACAGAATCTGTCAAAAACAGAACAGTCTGTAGTAATCTGTAGCTAGCGCAAGATCTAGAAGCCCCAAAATTCTAAAATAAATTGCTGGACGTGAGGAATTTATCTATTAATCATCTTCAAAAAGAATTAACTAAATATCACTTTCCAAATAAAAATGGCAGCAGTTCTCGTGAGCGCTAAAGTTTCTGTTTTTTACAGCAATATTAACAAGACTTTCCCCAAGTCTTCCCAACGGTTCTACTTGGCAAAAACACTAATTAAACACAAAAAACACAACCAAAACAGAGGATAGATAAATTATTTATTACTAAACAGGAGCAAAAATCAAGGAATAAAAACAAAATTGGGTTGCCTCCCAACAAGCGCTATCGTTTAACGCCCCTAGCTAGGCATAAAAGCAAGGATAGATCTAGGTATTGCCATCTTTAGTTGGTAATTCTTTAATGAGACATCTATCACCTTTAGGAGTTTCTTTCCTTTTATCAATAATCAAACTTCTAGGCACAAGATAGAAAAAATCATTAGTAGCAAATGGTTGCTTAATGATAGCAAAAAGATTTGGATGAATACTTATAGATTTGAGATCTGCAGTTTCTTTGCTAGAGGATTCACCTTTATTTTTAGGAACATACATAAGCTTGGCAATTTTAGTTGGAGGACTTGGAGTATTATTTACGGAAGAAAAAGCGGTTCCCAAGTTGGTAATGATACCCTCAAGTTTATCGATTCAAGTGGAATCATGATTTATTCTTTCATTAACTATAGGTTCCTTCTCTTTAATATTTTTAAAAGTTACTCCTACTTTAGATCCATATTGGGTAATTTGGTTGTGGATCTTTTTATCGAAATTTTCAATTAACTCAACGGTAGCAACTTTATTTTCAATAATTTCAAGTTTTTGCATTACATGCTCCAAAGTTAACATAGTTCCATTAACCAAAAGAGGGGGTGAGCCAAATAAATCTATCATAGCATTATAGGAATCAAAAGTGTGGCTACCCAAGAAGTTCCCTCCGGTAATGGTATCAAGGACATATCTGTGCCAAGGAATAGCACCTACATAAAAATTGCGAAGAAGAATAGAAGTAGATTGCTTCCTGGTAGATCTATTTTGGGCATTGCAAATTCTATATCAAGCGTCTTTTAGGTTTTCTCCTTCCCTTTGCTTAAAATTAAGAACTTCATTTTCGGGAGACAACGGAGAAGATAGGGAACTAGCCATAATGACAAGCAAGCAATCCGACACACAAGCAAACAAGAAACGGGCAAAAAGAGGCAAATAGAGAAAGATATGGAGGATAGAGAGAGAGGGCGAATAAAACAGCAAGGGTGAAGTGGGGGGGAGGAAAACGAGAGGCGAATGGCAAATAATGTAATGCGGGAGATAAGTGTTGGGAGATTAATATGATGGACGATAGACCCGGGGGCCATAGGTTTCACTAGTGGCTTCTCTCAAGAGCATAAGTATTTTACAGTGGGTGAACAAATTACTGTTGAGCAATTGACAGAATTGAGCATAGTTATGAGAATACCTAGGTATGATCATGTATATAGGTATCACGTCCGAGACAAGTAGACCTACTCCTGCCTGCATCTACTACTATTACTCCACACATCGACCGCTATCCACCATGCATCTAGAGTATTAAGTTCATAAGAACAGAGTAACGCTTTAAGCAAGATGACATGATGTAGAGGGATAAATTCATGCAATATGATAAAAAACCATCTTGTTATCCTCGATGGCAACAATACAATACGTGCCTTGTTGCCCCTACTTTCACTGGGAAAGGACACCGCAAGATTGAACCCAAAGCTAAGCACTTCTCCCATTGCAAGAAAGATCAATCTAGTAGGTCAAACCAAACTAATAATTCGAAGAGACTTGCAAATATAACCAATCATACATAAAAGAATTCAGAGAAGATTCAAATATTGTTCATAGATAAACTTGATCATAAACCCACAATTCATCGGTCTCAACAAACACACCGCAAAAGAAGATTACATCGAATAGATCTCCACGGGAGAGGAGGAGAACATTGTATTGAGATCCAAAAAGAGAGAAGAAGCCATCTAGCTACTAACTATGGACCCTAAGGTCTGAGGCAAACTACTCACACTTCATCGGAAGGGCTATGGTGTTGATGTAGAAGCCCTCCGTGGTCGATGCCCCCTCCGGCGGAGCTCCGGAACAGGACCCAAGATGGGATCTCGTGGATAGAGAAAGTTACGGCGGTGGAATTAGGTTTTTGGCTCCATCTTTGATCGTTTGGGGGTACGTAGGTATATATATGAGGAAGGAGTACGTCGGTGGAGCAATAGGGGGCCCATGAGGGTATAGGGCGCGCTTGGGAGGGGGGCCTACCTCATGGCCTCCTGGTTGATTTCTTGACGTAGGGTCCAAGTCCTCTGGATCATGTTCGTTCCGAAAATCACTTTCCCGAAGGTTTCATTCCGTTTGGACTCTGTTTGATATTCCTTTTCTTCGAAACCCTAAAATAGGCAGAGAACATCAATTCTAGGCTGGGCCTCCGGTTAGTAGGTTAGTCCCAAAAATAAAAGTGTATAATAAAGCCCAATAATGTCCAAAACAGAAGATAATAAAGCATGGAGCAATCAAAAATTATAGATACGTTGGAGACATATCACGGCGTACCCCTGGCTGAGGCGTCCAACAGCTCGGCAACACGCTCCAGCAATGCATCCCGGCTGCTCTCCATCAGTCGGCATCGCAGCAGCTCCCGCGCCACTGTGAGCTTGGCCCTCATGTTTGCTTGTTCCCGTCAGGAGTGCGGCGCCGCCGGCGCGGTGTAGCTTGAGGCCCTTGCGGCAGCCCACGCGTGCCGTGGGGAAAGGGTGGAAGGCGTCGGACCACGCCGCCCGCGCCCAGCGGTGTTTGGCGGTGCGCCTGCCGCCTGGAGCACGGAGTTGAGGTCTTCTTGGGCGGACGATGCCGCCCGGGCTGGCCAGGCCGCCCAGTGGTCAGCGTCGGCCCTCGGCGCACCCCTACCTGGCGCGCCAAATGCCGGATTTCGGGTTCCAACAAAACCCTTGAGGTTCGAACACCGGGGTGCACACGAAGTTCCCTCCTCCCCCTAGCACTCTCCCTCACTGCGATCTCAAGGCTCAGCGCATCAAACTCGCAGAACAAAGGGACACAAGATTTATACTGGTTCGGGCCACCAATGTGGTGTAATACCTGTCGACGTTCTGGGAACGGGGTTCCCCAGACTTGCCTGCCTGCGGCCCACGACGTGGCTAGGCTAGCAGGTGTGTACGGCCCATCTTCATCGACAAGGCATTCAAGACCCTCGCGAGGGGCCAAGCCTCACGAGGCGGACGACGCAAGACCTCCTCAGGAGCGGCCTCGCCAAGCCGGCTCACGAGGGGCGGAGGTATCAAGGAAAGGCAAACCTCGTGAGGTCCTCATAACGTGAGCCATGACGATCGAGACCAGGCAGGCGCCAGGCGGGCGCCAGCGCGCGCATTGTCCTTGCTTCCTCTTTGGTGCCAAGGGGGCAAGCACAGGCGCGGAGTACCGAGGCATCAAGAAAAGGTTTCCATATTGGTGCAACGAGACCAAGACCAGAAGGACGGCAAGACGGAGGTCACCGTGTAGCCCAGGACGGCGTCACCACCAGAGCCTTTGGCAGGCGAAGACCGCTTTTGTCAGGATAAGCTGTACTAGTTGTCCCCTTTAAAATTGGCCGTTGTTGGCTCCCTTCCCGCTCAATATTTGGGGAGAGGACCAGGGCCTATATAAGTAGAACTAGCCACCACAGTAGAGGGACGATTGGATTGACCTCACAACAACAACGAAAAGAGAGCACAA
Organism: Triticum urartu; assembly: GCF_003073215.2. Lineage (NCBI taxonomy): Eukaryota > Viridiplantae > Streptophyta > Magnoliopsida > Poales > Poaceae > Triticum > Triticum urartu. Next base: position 114,322,004 of record NC_053024.1, read on the forward strand.
GAGCACCTCAACCTCAGGAGGTTGCACTACAAAAAAAAGACACATCCGTGACATTTTGGACCGAACGAAAAAAAATTATGTCATACATATGACACTTCTATGACGATAATTGTGACAAAACCCAGTATCATCATAGATGTGGTGGGCTCCTACTTCTATGACAAAAAATCATGACAGAAAATGGGCTTTTCGTCCTGGGCGGGCCGGAGACGCATCTGCATGACATTCTTTGGGCCGTCCATGACGGAAAAAAACCATGGTAGAAGCGAGGGGGAGGAAAATTTCGAGGAGTTCCCGGTTACGGTGGGAGGTCGGGGGCCGAGCGATGCGCGCTTCTCTCGTACACGTACGCGCGTGTGTGCGAGGCGTTGGCTCTAACTGAACCTGAGTGAGGCGTTGGGCTCTAACTGAACCCGAGCGATTGCACTGCAGGCTACGCGTTACCGAACCCGAGCGATCGATCGATGGTTGTTAACTGAACCTGATCGAGCGATTCCTTCGCTACTGCTGCTAACTGAAGCCGATCGATGCTGCCTCTGGATGAATAGTGAGCGTTGCGGGGGGGTTGGATGAACAGTTCCCGGTGGGGCTGGATGAACAGGACCCCGATCGATCGAGCCGGTTGGGGCTGGATGAACAGGACCCCATGGAGGGCTGGATGAACAGGACCACCCCGTGGAGGGCTGGATGAACAGTAGACGGTGGAGGGCAGGATGAACAGTAGCCCGTGGAGGGGTGGTTGAACAGGAGCCCGTGGAGAGGGTTGGTTGAATGGTAGCCGGTGGAGTAGCGCGCGGTGGAGGCTGGATGAACAGGAGCCCGTGGATGAACAGTCGTAGGTGGAGGCTGGAGGAGGTCGACGGTGCATGAACAGTAGCTCGTGGAGTGTAACACCCCAGATTAACTTCCCCTATTTGTACTCCAACTCTTGCCGTTTCTGGCGTTAAGTTATATTTATTTCTCGGGTTCGGGTCTTTGTCTCCGTGTGTTGTTTTCATTTTCATGCATCTCATATCATGTCATCATGTGCATTGCATTTGCATACGTGTTCGTCTCATGCATTCGAGCATTTTCCCCGTTGTCCATTTTGCATTCCGGCGCTTCGTTCTCCTCCGGTGGTCATTTCTAGCTTTCTTTCGTGTGTGGGGATTAAACATTTCTGGATTGGACCGAGACTTGCCATGCGGCCTTGGTTTACTACCGGTAGACCGCCTGTCAAGTTTCGTACCATTTGGACTTCGTTTGATACTCCAACGGTTAACCGAGGGACCGAAAAGGCCTCGTGTGTGTTGCAGCCCAACACCCCTCCAATTTGGCCCAAAACCCACCAAACTCTGCTCCATGTCCTAGAGCGTTCGATCACGATCGCGTGGCCGAAAACCGCACCTCATTTGGACTCTCCTAGCTCTACTTATGCCTATATATACCCCCTCCATTTTTGGATCTCGTCTTCCCCGTCCAAACCCTACCCCCCAAAAAAAAAACATCTCCGCGCCGAGCCGGACACGTCCGACCCGGCCGGACAAAAATTGCCACCCCGCCGCCACCACGTCAGCGCCCGCGGGACCGCTTCGCCGTCGGCGCCCGAGGCCCGCCAGGCCCGCGGGAAGCCCCCGCGAGCCCATCTCCGAACGCCGCCGCCGCCTGTCTTCCTCCTCGCGCTCGGCGCCGCCCGCGGCCACCATCGCCGGCCGGCGACCGCCGCACCTCGCCGGCGCGCGAGCCGCGCCCCGCCGCCCTTCGAATCGGCCTCCCGTGGCCACGGCGACCCCGGCCGCGCCGCCCCTCGCCACCTCGTCGCCGGATCGGGCCTCCCCCGCTGCTCCGGCCTCCTCCCGCGTCTCCGGCGAGCTCCAAGTCCGGCGAACGGCGCTGACGAACCTCGAAGAACGCGCCGTGAACAGTGTCGTGAACAGTACCCGCGAGATCCCGATCTGGATCTGAGTTCTCGGTTGACTTTTTCGTCCCTAACCCTAGTTTTTTATGCATACTTTGACCGCCCGTAACTTTGCATCCGTAGCTCCGATTTGGGCATATAGTATATCAAAATGTTCGTCTCGACGAGTACATCATTTAATTCCATTGCATCATTTTCATTTGAGTTCATCTTGGTGCCCAAAATGCTGTTAGAAGGAGGCTTCGTGAGTTAATTGTCAGATCTGCTAGTTCATCTTAGACTTTTGTCATTTTTGCCATGATTATTGTGTGCATGCTATGCCTGTGAGTCCTTCATATGTTTTGTTAAGAATTTTTTCCTATTTCCAGAGGTGCAACCCATGCATTTTTAGGATGTTTGTGGTGACTTGTGCAAGCTTGCAAAGTGAGGCACCCGGTAAATCTGTTTTCAGGGACTTAGTTGTTTTCACTAAGTCTGGAATATTTTAGTTCATGATGCCATATGTCCAGCTTGTTTCCTAGTGATCCGTGCCTCTTTTGAGGATGATCAGTAAAGGAGTTTTATTAATCATGTTATGATCTATCCATCCATGTCTTTGTTTTCAATTATGGAGCACCCTAGATTGAGTCAATCGAGCTCTACTTTTGCTTCGTGGTGAATCTGGGCAGATAGTCAACTCGTTTGCGATTTTGCCGGCGTTGTTATAATTGATCCCTGCATGCTATGCCATTGTTCTTGCCATGTCTAGCTTGTATTTTGTGCCTTATTAATGGATGTATGCCTGCCTTGTCATGACTTGCACCGTGGTGAGTGCATCGAGCTCGTTTACATGCCTTCATGAGTTATAATTCAGCATGTCTCAGTTTTCACTAAGTCTGAAAACTGATTGTGTTTTAGCTATATTCGTGTGCCCGTTAATATATTTTGTAAACCCTTTTGGCCTCAGGTCACTTTGGGACTTTTGTTAATCTTGTTGAGTAGCTCCATGCCATGTCCTTACTTGTCTTAATCAGATCATGTTTCATGTTGTTTTGCTGCTCCGAAGAGGGCTTCGTGATCTGAAATTTCAGACTAGTGTTAATTTCACTAAGTCTGGAATCTGTTTTGCATTTGCGTTTTTGCCATGCTTGTTTGAACCTCATAATGGATGAATTGGCCGTGGCTCAGTGCTAGTCTTTTGATAAGCATCTTGTGTGCATCCCTTCCATGTATTTTGTTGTCATTTTTGGTGGCTGTAGCATGTTCATTTCGTTGCATTTAGATGCCTACTTGCTGTAAATCGCAGACCAGTGTCATATCTTAAAACGCTTGCCATTTCCAAACCGTAACTCCGATTCCAATGATCTTTATATCTTTTTCAAGCGATTTCATCCCCTCTATCCAGTGGCACCCTTGGAATTCCAAGTTGAGGCCATGTTCATGCATTTCCTGTCATATCTTGCATTTTGCATCCCGCATCGCATCCCGCATAGCATATCATCATTTCATCTTATTGCTTGGTCTTGCACATGGTTGATTGTATCCTTGTTGCTTGTTTGTCTTGTTGGGTAGAGCCGGGAGACGAGTTCGCTAACGAGGAGCCCGTTGAGTTTGCTTGTGAGGATCCAGTCAACTCTGACAACTGTGCAGGCAAGATGATCATACCCTCGAAATCACTACTATCTTTGCTATGCTAGTTTGCTCGCTCTTGCTATGCCAATGCTACGATGCCTACCATTTGCTTGTCAGCCTCCCAATTGCCATGTCAAACCTCTAACCCACCTTGTCCTAGCAAACCATTGATTGGCTATGTTACCGCTTCGCTCAGCCCCTCTTATAGCGTTGCTAGTTGCAGGTGAAGATTGGAGCCGTTCCTTGTTGGAACATTTATTTACTTGTTGGGATATCATTATATTGATATGCTATCTTAATGCATCTATATACTTGGTAAAGGGTGGAAGGCTCGGCCTCTCGCCTAGTGTTTTGTTCCACTCTTGCCGCCCTAGTTTTCCGTCATATCGGTGTTATGTTCCCGGATTTTGCGTTCCTTACGCGGTTGGGTTATAATGGGAACCCCTTGATATTTCGCCTTGATTAAAGCTTCTCCAGCAATGCCCAACCTTGGTTTTACCATTTGCCACCTAGCCTTTTCTTTCCCTTGGGTTCTGCAGACTCAAGGGTCATCTTATTTTAACCCCCCCGGGCCAGTGCTCCTCTGAGTGTTGGTCCAAACTAGAGCACCGTGCGGGGCCGTCCCTCGGCAACTTGGGTTACGTTGGCTCCCGTACGCTTAGCTTATCCGGTGTGCCCTGAGAACGAGATATGTGCAGCTCCTATCGGGATTTGTCGGCACAGCGGGTGGTGTTGCTGGTCTTGTTTTAACCTGTCGAAGTGTCTTGAGTTACCGAGATACCGAGTCTGATCGGAACGTCTTGGGAGGAGGTCTATTCCTTCATTGACCGTGAGAGCTTGTCATGGGCTAAGTTGGGACTCCCCTGCAGGGATTGAACTTTCGAAAGCCGTGCCCGCGGTTATGGGCAGATGGGAATTTGTTAATGTCCAGTTGTAGATAACTTGAACCTTAATTAATTAAAATGAATCAACTGAGTGTGTTGCCGTGATGGCCTCTTCTCGGCGGAGTCCGGGAAGTGGACACGGTGTTGGAGTTATGCTTGCGCAGGTTGTTCCTTTAGATTCCCGCTCGCGCTTTGCCTCCTCTTCTCGCTCTCTTTTGCGTATAAGATAGCCACCATATATGCTAGTCGCTTGCTGCAGCTCCACATAGTTTTGCCTTATCCATTCCTATAAGCTTAAATAGTCTTGATCGCGAGGGTGCAAGATTGTTGAGTCCCTGTGTCTCACAGATACTATAATTCCAGATGCAGGACCAGGTGATTTCGCTCCAGGTGACGAGTACGAGCTCAAGTGGGAGTTCGACGAGGACTCTTAGCGTTACTACGTGTCTTTTCCTGATGATCAGTAGTGGTGCCTAGTTGGGGATCGATTCGGGCCTTGTCGCATGTTGGGTTTTCTTCTATTTTGGCGCCGTAGTCGGGCCATGAGTGTTTGTATGATGGATGTTATTTATGTACTCTGATGTGACGTGGCGAGTGTAAGCCAACTATGTTATCTCCCCCTTTTATTATGTATTACATGGGATGTTGTAATGATTGCCTGACTTGCGACATTGCTTTCAATGCGGTTATGTCTCTAAGTCGTGCCTCGACACGTGGGAGCTATAGCCGCATCGAGGGCGTTACATGGAGGCTGGAGGGGGTCGACGGTGGAGATGAACAGTATCCCGTGGAGTCCCGTTTTGCGGTACGCCACACCCCTCCCGATGAACAGGACCCCCGTTTCGACCGTAGGAGGTCCGTTTCCTCCGTTTTGCAGTACGCCAGACCCCTCCCGATCAACAGGATCCCGTTTCGAATGTGGCCGGTCGAACACAAGGCCGTTTCCTCCGTTCTGCGGTACGCCAGGCCTCGTTTCCATCACATGTTCCATCCAAGCCCTCCCGATGAACACGACGCATTCCGTTGCCTCCCCATGAACACGACGCATTCCGTTGCCTCCCCATGAACACGACGACGACGCTGTTTCTCTGTTCCGACCCAGCCAAGTACACGAGCCCTGGCCGTACGTATGCGCGAGTAGGCGTTCGAGACCCCGCCCGTATGTACACATACGTGGCCGTATTTTCTTTCTTGCACCCTGGCCGTTGTACGTACGTGTACATGCTACCTGCGCGCCTCTACTACGACACGTGCGCGCCCCTACATCCACCAATATGCATGTACGTACACGTTCACGACCAGAATGACAATGCTACATACGCTTCGACCAGGTGGGTCCCGACTGTCAGGCACTTCCTTGCGTGCGAAGATGTAGCTGGTGGGTCCCAGCAGTCAGGGGCAAACGTTTTTTTCATGAAATACAGTGGCCCGTCCGGTGGTCCCCGCTGTCAGGTGGAGGAATAATTATTTTGCACGTAATAAGGAGGCACTTCCTTACTACGGCCGTGGACCCAGCTGTCAGCCTCTCCACGTACAGTCCACGTCCGATGGAAGCCGTTCCTTGACCACGTTGACCACGCCGCGCCGAGAGCACCAGGGCAGTGGACGACGGCAAGGCCTAGGAAGGGGACGACGCGGAGCCGGGGAAGACGCAGCAGTGGATGCCCACGCGTAGAGGAGTACGAAGGTTCACTGGTTCGCTGCGGTGTGAGGCTATCGTCGCCACAGAATAAAAGGGGGTGTGGGTGGTAGAGGGATGGACTGGCCAGTGGTGGGAGTAGTAGGGGCGGTGAGGCCTCTGCCGCATCACAGCCGGCCACGAGAGGCAGGAGCACGAGGCACGACCGGCGCTGGTTTGGGCGGCTGGAGCAAGAAGACCGGAGGTGGAAGAAGCACTACGGTCATTGGATGGACATTGTACGGTCACTGGAGCTAGAATCGTGCATATTGACTAAGTTGACAAAGCCCTTCGTCCCCGTCAACTTAGTAGGCCCACAAGTCAGCCTCCCACCAAGGTCGGTCCCAGCTAGCAGGGGGTATTCATTTTTTTGTGCGTAATAAGGAGGCACTTCCGATGGGTCCGAGATGACAGCAGGGGGAATGTTTTTTCGTGAAATACGGTGGCTCGTTGGGTGGGTCCCAGCAGTCAGGGGCAAAAGTTTTTTCGCGATATACTGGTGGGTGTCCGGTGGGTCCCTGCTGTCAGGTGGAGGAATAATTATTTTCCACGTAATAAGGAGGCACTTCCTTGCGGCTACCGTGGACCCAGCTGTCAGCCTCTCCACATACAGTATTCTTCCGATGGAATTCAGTCGTTGACCACATTGACCATGCCGTGCCGACAGCACCACGGCGGTGGACGACGGCGAGGCCTATGAAGGGGACTACGCGGAGCAGGGGAAGACGCGGCAGTGGATGCCCACGCGGAGAGGAGTACGAGGGTTCACTGGTTCGGCTGCGCTGCCATCGCCGCAGAATAACAGGGGGTGTGGGTGAGTGGAGTGGAGGGATGGCCTGGCCAGCGGTGGGAGTAGTATGGGGGCAGTGAGGCCTCCGCGGCAGCACAGCCGGCCACAGGAGGCAGGAGCAGGCGGCACGACCGGCACTGCTTTGGGCAGCTGGAGCAAGAAGACTAGAGGTTGAAGAAGCACTACGGCCGTTGGATGGACATCGTACGGTCAGTCGAGCTAGAATCGTGCATATTGACTAAGTTGACAAAGCCCTTCGTCCCCATAAACTTAGTAGGCCCACTATACTGGGTCCCAGCTAGCAGGGGGTATTCATTTTTTGTGCGTAATAAGGAGGCACTTCCTTGCGTGCGAAGATATAGCTGGTGGGTCCGAGCTGTCAGCGGTGGTAACATTTTTTTCGCGAAATACAGAGGCCGTTTTGGTGGGTCCCAGATGTTAGGTGGAGGAAATCATTATTTTGCGCGTAATAAGGAGGCATTTCCTTGCGTGCGGGCATGGACCCAGCTGTCAGCCTCTCCATGTACAGTCCACTTCAGATGCATGTCGGTCGTTGACCACGCTAACCACGCCACGCCGAGAGCACCAGGGCGGTGGACGACGGCGAGGCCTAGGAAGGGAACGACACGGAGGCAGGGAAGACTCGGCCGTTGTTTTTGTTTCCCACGTGGAGGGGAGTACGACTGTACGAGGGTTTACTGGTTCGTCTGCCGTCGCTGGAGAATAACAGCAGGTGTGGGTGAGTAGAGGGATGGCTAGGCCAGCGATGGGGGTACGGTGGGGCAGTGAGGCCTGCGCGATAGCACAGCCGGCCGTGGGGAGGAGGGAGCAGGCAGTCCCGCCGGCGCTTGTTTGAGCGGCTGGAACAGGAAGAGCAGAGATTGAAGAAGCACGACGGCCGTTGGATGGACATCCAACAGTATACAGGCCATCTATGGAAAGCCTCAAATCTGTGGAAAACAGCATACAACCCATCTTCCATTATTTCAAATAATTTACAGCCCATTTGCTTATTCTTACGGGTTTTTTTGGAGCCCATATTCTTTATGTTAGCATTATAGCCCATATTGTGGCCACGGTTAAAAAATTATACGAAATTTTGCATATGTCGGTGCAGTCTGAACTGTTTTTAATCCCAAAATTTCGAGTCACATTCAGAGTGATTTTTAAAAAAAATGTATATCAATATAAAATCCAATAAATTCTCCACGCATAAAAATCAATGCAATTTAAAATCTCGAAATGAAAAAAAAGATATTTGAAAATAATTGCCGGTTTGATGTGTTTTAAAAATGTACAGCCCATTTCTCATTACTGATAGGCCATTTTCTCGGCCAGCCCAATGAAGCTCTCCTCGTCTTGAAAGATTTGCAGCCCAACAGGCCTGATAAAGCGACTTACTTGACAAATCACAAAAGAACTGGGCTAGCCATTTTCAGAAAGAAAAAAACTACTGGGCTGGTCTGTGGTAAACATAAAAGAAAAGGCTGTCTAGACAGGACAGAGTGTCCCGCACAGCCCAGTTGACACCCTGCTTCCCTCTCAAAAACAAATTAGATAATTGCCACTCCAATTATGGCGATTCATAAAAATGCCACTGCAATTTCCAAACTTTGAAAAATGCCACTGCAATTTTTGCAAACTTTGAAAAACGCCACTGCAGTTTGCAAACTTTGAAAAACGCCACTCCAGACTTCGAAAAATGCTACTAGAAATGGCATGAAATGGCATTTTTCAAAGTTTGGAAATTGCAGTGGCATTTCTCGGATACACCAGATTTGGAGTGGCATTTATCAAATTAACCCAAAACAAAAATAACTGGGCGAGCTACTGGGTCCCTGGTGTCAGCCGCTCATTGTGCAATTCTCTCGTTTATTGACTACGTTGACAATGGCATGGGACCCAGATGTCAGAAATCCACTAGGAGGAGCCATTTTTTATTGGCTTGAAATAAGGAGGCACTTGCTTGCGTACTGCCATGACCTTGGCGGGTCCCTGCTGTCATCCTCTCCACGTACAGTACCAGTTAGTCGTGCTTCAAAACTGATCGGCGCGCCATTAAAAAAATAAAGGTCGATAACTAATGCGGCACCTCGGGCCAACGCGGCCAGATCGCATTTTGCACGATAAATTACACACCATGTTTCGTTGACATGTGGTCTCGTTCCAACATATCAGTGAGACGACGGCGAGTAGTAGGAGTATTTCCGAACGGACGTGTAGGCCGGGGCACCTCTTCGTGAACCGTGGCAAACTCGCAACCGTCCACCGACTCTTCGCCTTTCCCTCTCGATTTGGAACTGCTGTTGCACGCTCTTCCTCTCCCTCCTCCATTTTCCTTCAGCCCTTCACCCTTTCTTCTGCCATTGTTCGATCGTCTTCTCCATGGAGGGAACAGGCCGGAAACGACCCCGTTATTCTTGCCCCGATCTGAAAGATGATGTGGTGGAGGAACTCATTGATCGGTGCGACGTCATCACCTCGGCTAGCATGGCAGGTTCGTTCAAGCCCATTCTCGACTCAACTAATAACATCATTACAAAGAACCCAAGAGTCAAGGAGCGGTTTGATCTCCCCTATCTTCTTCGCCGTGACCCTGATGACTGGCGCCGGCACGACGGAGGCCTCGCCCTGTGCCAGTTGATGCCGCTTGATAATGATACGTATGATGTTAAGATGGCATCGCTTGAGGGCAAGGCTTGGGCGGGCGCAAATGGAGATTGGGTTGTTTACATTGGGTCCACCTGCGAGTGGGAACTTGTGAATGTGTACACTCGTCACCGGGTTCGACTTCCAAAAATCTCAGCACACTGCCTAGAGGTTGAGCACACCGGTAATGTACTCACGTTCAAATACGATCATGGTGACTGTCTTCTATGGAAGATAGCAATTTGTCGAGTTCCCAACCGCTCTTGGAATTACAACAACTATCAAGTTGTTGCTATCTTCGACAAGCTTGTTGCCGTCCTTCGTGGTTCGAATCGATGGATATTGCTCAAAAATCAGTTTCTGTACACGGATGAGTACTGTGATGCAATTCAATACGAGGGCCTTGTGTTTGCTGCCACCACTCATGGCACTGTTTTTGCATGGCATCCTAGTAGTTTCAGTATGTTTGTCTTCCACCATAATTATAATTGTTTCATCCACATGCATGCGGGTTAGCAAGTTTCCCTTTACTAATTAACCTTCTTCTTGTGTTTCCAAGGTCCTGTGAACATCCCACCACCTATACTTGAAAAATTTTATAACCAAGGGGGAGATGCCGATGGTGATGATCACGAGCAGCGCCCATATACTCTGTGGCGCCTAGCAACTAATTCCGATGGGTCACCTCTTCTTGTGTGTATACAACCCACTGATGATGTTACTGCTAAGGAAGCAGGTGTCTCCCATGGTCGCACTCTCCGGACCTATTCCAACACCCGTTGCATGGTATTCGGGATGGATACTAGTGTGCTAGCGCCAACTCCTTCTCCCTGGCACAGAATTGATAGTCTTGGAGAAAACTCGCTCTTCCTTGGACAAAACTATCCGATGATGGTGAAAGGCGATCCAACTGCTGTTGACACATTTCTGAGAAGCAACTGTGTCTATACCTCGGACATTTGGGTGGTTCCCTACCCTGGTACTGATATAGTCGGCCGCTTCAGCCTGGATGATCGGTCCTGCGTTGGTCTCCAGATCGACAACGGATGGCCCGTCCCAAAGAATCACTTGTGGTTCAAAGCAAGTGTTTCCAACGCTGCGGAATGGTTGAGTTGAAGTTCATTTCATGGCTTGTTATTTGTTGTGTGGTGAAAACTTTAGTATTTATAATGTATCCTTGTTGTCGATGTGGGTTGATGACCTGTTGTATGTAATAAAATGATATGCCTATGATAAACTTACTAAATTTATGAATGGCTTTCGAGACGCTTCTCTAAATTTGTACTAGCTTCACATGCTTCGCGTGTCGGGCGGGTGTTTTTACTGTAGCCATATTTTAATGTGTTCGTTGTACGTAACCAGCACCTCGAATCCTCGATACTAGTATACTATATACTAGTAGGAGTAAGTAGTAGGAGTAGTAGGGTGGCATGGGCCAGAACAAGCATTCACGTCCAGGAGTATGGCACACGCCACCACCACGGCATCCATCTGACACCATATTATTTCTTGGAGTCCGTGCTAGAGCAATCTCTTCAACCTCGTCGTTTCTCTAACTTCAGCCATCGCGCGGCGGGCGAGGTGGGGGTTTGCCGATAGTCGGTTTCCTTAACTGCGGTCCCACTTGTAAGGCCAACTCCAACGCATGACCCCAAACACACCTCCGTTTTGCACGAACTCCAACGATAATTTTGACTAGAAAAACAAGACCAAAGAAAACAAGAACCACAAGAATACATTTTACTACTGCTGTAAGTTAGATTAGTGCCTTCTCGATGCACTCATTGTTGATCTGCGGAGGCTCGATCTTGCGTGCTTCTTTCTTCTTTGAGTGTAAAGAAGTAGACGTTGCTTCCTCGCATCTAGTCTCATGTCTAGCCTCTATTCTAGTAGGAGTATCAACAAGTGCACTAATCTCATCTCTAGCCTCTATGCTAGCTAAAAGTGATAGAACATCTACTAAATTGCGCTCTATCAATATATGGATGTACTCTTCTTCCCAATACAAAAACTTGCATCCATTCTACTCCCTCCGTTGCACAATACATGCCTTCTATTTGTCAAAATACATATGTATCTAGACATGTCCTAGTATATAGGTACATCCATTTTTGGACAAATGGAAGTCAAGTATTTTGGGACGGAGGGAGTACACAATAAAAAATTTAAGTTAGCACAACTAGTCTAATCCAAGAGCAGAACCGAAGATTTGGCCGGGTTCTTCCTCGTTTTGCCGACACGTGGGACATCCAGCATCCAGGTCGTGTCATGAAAGAAAATAGAGTGGTAGTTGAAGCCACGAGATGTGCATCTTGGGTTAAACTATAAATAGAATCTTACTACTCTTGAGTAACTCCAAAAGCGGCCACCGAAGATCTTTATTGGATTTGTTTTTCATCACCAGCATGTCGAGGTGAAAGATGTGCAGGTTCAGTGGGTCCTCTTGCGTTTTCACTGACATGTGGGGCCGCATGTGAGCAAACAGACGATGGGCTCCGCGCGTCCGCTGGCTGGCTGAGAAGAGAGATAGAGGAGGGCTGAGCACGGACTACAGGAAATTTGTTCTACGTACCTCGATATAGGCTCAATATAGTGGGGTGGCATGGGCCATAACTAGCATTCAAGTCTAGCAGTACGGCACACGCCACCCACACGAGTCCCATCCGACACCAATTTTCTTGGAGTCCATGCTACAGCCATCTCTTCTCCCTCCTGTTTTCTCAGCCATCGCGCGGTGGGCGGGGTGGGGGTTTGCCGATAGTCGGTTTGCTCAATTGTGGTCCCACTTGTAAGTGAAAATGCAACACCGCACGCATTCCCGCTTGAGCGGTGTGCCGGACCAACCGTGTGGGGGTGCGACGCGAACACGGCAGGCTTTTCCTTTTGAACTCGTAACTCGTAAAATTTGGTTCTGCTCCATGGCGCGACCGATAGATAGAAAATAACGATTTTTCCTAGAGTAATGAGAAGTTTGGTTCTGGCGCCGTTCATGCATGGAGTACGTACGAAAATTTTGAATTTGATGTGAAAGGTAAGATAATTACTGTAGTATCATATACTACTACATGGATTTGACGGAAAGATAAAAATACATACGGATCTGATGTCTACTACACAACCTTCTTCTTGTAGATGTTGTTGGGCCTCCAAGTGCAGAGGTTTGTAGGACAGTAGCAAATTTCCCTCAAGTGGATGACCTATGGTTTATCAATCCGTAGGAGGCGTAAGATGAAGATGGTCTCTCTCAAGCAACCCTGCAACCAAATAACAAAGAGTCTCTTGTGTCCCCAACACACCCAATACAATGGTAAATTGTATAGGTGCACTAGTTCGGCAAAGAGATGGTGATACAAGTGGTATATGGATGGTAGATAATAGTTTTTGTAATCTGAAAATATAAAAACAGCAAGGTAACAAATGATAAAAGTGAGGGTAAACGGTATTGCAATGATGGTAAACAAGGCCTAGGGTTCATACTTTCGCTAGTGTAAGTTCCCTCAACAATAGTAACATAATTGGATCACATAACTATCCCTCAACATGCAACAAAGAGTCACTCCAAAGTCACTAATAGCGGAGAACGAACGAAGAGATTATGTTAGGGTACGAAACCACCTCAAAGTTATTCTTTCCAATCAATCCGTTGGGCTATTCCTATAATTGTCACAAACAGCCCTAGAGTTCGTACTAGAATAACACCTTAAGATACAAATCAACCAAAACCCTAATGTCACCTAGATACTCCAATGTCACCTCAAGTATCAGTGGGTATGATTATACGATATGCATCACACAATCTCAGATTCATCTATTCAACCAACACAAAGGACCTCAAAGAGTGCCCCAAAGATCTACCGGAGAATCATGACGAAAACGTGTGCCAACCCCTATGCATAGGTTCCCAATGTCACGAAACCCGCAAGTTGATCACCTTAACATACATCAAGTGGCACGTGGTATCCCATTGTCACCACAGATATCCACGGCAAGACATACATCAAGTGTTCTCAAATCTTTAAAGACTCAATCCGATAAGATTACTCCAAAGGGGAAACTCAATTCATTACAAGAGAGAAGAGGGGGGAAGAAACATCATAGGATCCAAATATAATAGCAAAGCTCGCGATACATCAAGATCGTATCATCTCAAGAACACGAGAGAGAGAGAGATCAAACACATAGCTACTGGTACATACCCTCAGCCTCGAGGGAGAACTACTCCCTCCTCGTCATGGAGAGCACCAGGATGATGAAGATGGCCACCGGAGAGGGATTGCCCCCTGCGGTAGGGTGCTGGAACAGGGTCCCGATTGACTTTTGGTGGCTACGGAGGCTTCTGGCAGCGGAACTCCCGATCTATCTTGCGTTCTGGTAGTTTTAGGTCACGTGGGTATATATGGGTGTAGGAGGTACGTCAGGGGAGCCACGAGGGTCCCACGAGACAGGGGGCGCGCCCTAGGGGGGGCGCCCCCCACCCTCGTGAGCACCTCGTTCCTTCCTTGACATGGGGTCCAAGTCCATCGGGTGTGTTTCCTTCCAAAAATAACTTCTCGAGTTGATTTCGTTCCCTTTCGACTCCGTCTGATATTCCTTTTCTTCGAAACACTGAAATAGGCATAAAACAGCAAATCTGGGCTGGGCCTCCGGTTAATAGGTTAGTCCCAAAAGTAATATAAAAGTGGAAAATAGAGCCCAATATTGCCCAAAACAGTAGATAATATAGCATGGAGCAATAAAAAATTATAGATACGTTGGAGACGTATCAAGCATCCCCAAGCTTAATTCCTGCTCGTCCTCGAGTAGGTAAATGATAAAAAAAGATAATTTTTGATGTGGAATGCTAGTTGGATAGTTTCAATGTAATTCTTCTTAATTGTGGTATGAACATTCAGATCCATAAGATTCAAGACAAAAGTTCATATTGACATAAAAATAATAATACTTCAAGCATACTAACAAAGCAATCATGTCTTCTCAATATAACATGGCCAAAGAAGGCTATCCCTACAAAATCATATAGTCTGGCTATGCTCCATCTTCACCACACAAAGTATTCAAATCATGCACAACCCCGATGACAAGCCAAGCAATTGTTTCATACTTTTAATGTTCTCAAACTTTTTCAATCTTCATGCAATACATGAGCGTGAGCCATGGACATAGCACTATAGGTGGAATAGAATGGTGGTTGTGGAGAGGAAAAAAAAGGGAGAAGATAGTCTCACATCGACTAGGCGTATCAACGGGCTATGGAGATGCCCATCAATAGATATCAATGTGAGTGAGTAGGGATTGCCATGCAACGGATGCACTAGAGCTATAAATGTATGAAAAATCAACAAAAGAAACTAGTGGGTGTGCATCCAACTCGCTTGCTCATGAAGACCTAGGGCATTTTGAGGAAGCCCATCATTGGAATATACAAGCCAAGTTCTATAATGAAAGATTCCCACTAGTATATGAAAGTGACAACATAGGAGACTCTCTATCATGAAGATCATGGTGCTACTTTGAAGCACAAGTGTGGTAAAAGGATAGTAGCATTGTCCCTTCTCTCTTTTTCTCTCATTTTTTATATATTTTTATTTTTGTTTTTTTGGCCTTCTTTTTTTATGGCCTCTTTTCTTTTTTTTTTATTTGGGCTTCTTTGGCCTCTTTTATTTATTTTTCGTCCGGAGTCTTATCCCGACTTGTGGGGGAATCATAGTCTCCATCATCCTTTCCTCACTGGGACAATGCTCTAATAATGATGATCATCACACTTTTATTTACATACAACTCAAGAATTACAACTCGATACTTAGAACAAGATATGACTCTATATGAATGCCTCCGGCGGTGTACCGGGATATGCGATGAATCAAGTGTGACAAGTATGAAAGAATCATGAACAGTGGCTTTGCCACAAATACTATGTCAACTACATGATCATGCTAAGCAATATGACAATGATGAAGTGTGTCATAATAAATGGAACGGTGGAAAGTTGCATGGCAATATATCTCGGAATGGCTATGGAAATGCCATAATAGGTAGGTATGGTTGTTGTTTTGAGAAAGGTATATGGTGGGTTTATGGTACCGGCGAAAGGTGCGCGGTAATAGAGAGGCTAGCAAGGGTGGAAGGGTGAGAGTGCGTATAATCCATGGACTCAACATTAGTCATAAAGAACTCACATACTTATTGCAAAAATCTATTAGTTATCGAAACAAAGTACTACGCGCATGCTCCTAGGGGGATAGATTGGTAGGAAAAGACCATCGCTCGTCCCCGACCGCCACTCATAAGGAAGACAATCAATAAATAAATCATGCTCCGACTTCGTCACATAACGGTTCACCATACGTGCATGCTACGGGAATCACAAACTTCAACACAAGTATCTCTCAAATTCACAACTACTCAACTAGCATGACTCTAATATCACCATCTCCATATCTCAAAACAATTATCAAGTATCAAACTTCTCCTAGTATTCAACACACTCATAAGAGAATTTTATTATTCTTGAATACCTAGCATATTAAGATTTTAAGCAAATTACCATGATATTAAAGACTCCCAAAATAATCTAAGTGAAGCATGAGAGTTCATATATTTCTTCAAAATAAAAATACGACCATGCTCTAAAAGATATAAGTGAAGCACTAGAGCAAATGACAAACTACTCCGAAAGAGATAAGTGAAGATCAATGAGTAGTCGAATAATTATGCAACTATGTGAAGACTCTCTAACATTTAATAATTTCAGATCTTGGTATTTTATTCAAACAGCAAGAAAATCAAAATAAAATTACATTCTAAGAATAGCAAACATCATGTGAAGAAGCAAAAACTTAGGATCAACCGATACTAACCGATATTTCTTGAAGAAGAAAGGTGGGATGCCAACCGGGGCATCCCCAAGCTTAGATGCTTGAGACTTCTTGAAATATTATCTTGGGGTGCCTTGGGAATCCCCAAGCTTGATCTTTTGTGTCTCCTTAATTCCTCTCATATCAAGGTCTCCCTAAATCTCAAAAGCTTCATCCACACAAAACTCAACAAGGACTCGTGAGATAAGTTAGTATAAACCATTGCCAAAACCTTATCATACTCTACTGTAGCAAATCACTAAAATTATTATTAAACATTTTATACTAAATGCCTCTGCATATTTAATAGTCCTATCCTCAAATAGAATCATTAAAGAAGCAAACATATGCAAACAATGCAAACATAACAGCAATCTGCCTAAACAGGATAGTCTGTAAAGAATGCTGCAACATCCATACTTCCCTAGCTCCAAAAATTATGAAATAAAATTCCCACTGTAATAAATTTATCAGAGCTTAATATGCAAAAGGTTTCAACATTTTATCACATTATGACTTTTCTAGGGAATTATTGCAACAGCGGTAAACTTTCTGTTTTCAAACAGCAACATGTAGACTTCTAAAATAGGCATACTAAAGGCTATCAATGCCACTTTTATTGAAATAAAAGATGCAAAAACATTTTTATAAATAACATCAAGCAAATCCTAACAAAATAAATTGACTCTCCAAGCAAAACATATATCATGTGGTGAATAAAAATATAGCTCCAAGTAAAGTTACCGATGAACGAAGACTAAAGAGGGGATGCCTTCCGGGGCATCCCCAAGCTTAGGCTCTTGGCTATCCTTGAATATTACCTTGGGGTGCCTCGGGCATCCCCAAGCTTAGGCTCTTGCCACTCCTTATTCCATAGTCCATCGAATCCTTACCCAAAACTTGAAAACTTCACAACACAAAACTTAACAGAAAACTCGTAAGCTCCGTTAGCGAAAGAAAACAAAACACTACTTCAAGGTACTGTAATGAACTCATTATTTATTTATATTGGTGTTAAAACTACTGTATTCCAACTTCTCTCTGGTTTATAAACTATTTTACTAGCCATAGATTCATCAAAATAAGTAAACAACACATGAAAAACTGAATCTGTCAAAAACAGAACAGTCTGTAGTAATCTGGATCAAACGTATACTTATGGAACTCATAAAATTCTCAAATAAATTTCTGGACCTGAGTAATTTATATATTGATCATATGAAAAAAGAATTAACTAAATATCACTCTCCAAATAAAAAAGGCAGCAATTCTCGTGAGCACTAAAGTTTCTGTTTTGACAGCATGATCAACAAGACTTTCCCAAAGTCTTCCCAAAGGTTCTACTTGGCACAAACACTAATTAAACACATAAAACCACATCTAAACAGAGGCTAGATGAATTATTTATTACTAAACAGGAACAAAAAGCAAGGAACAAAAATAAAGTTGGGTTGCCTCCCAACAAGCGCTATCGTTTAATGCCCCTAGCTAGGCATGATGATTTCAATGATGCTCACATAAAGGATAAGAATTGAAACATAAAGAGAGCATCATGAAGAATATGACTAGCACATTTAAGCCTAACCCACTTCCTATGCATAGGGATTTTGTGAGCAAACAACTTGTGGGAACAAGAATCAACTTGCATAGGAAGGTAAAACAAGCATAACTTCAAAACTTTAAGCACATAGAGAGGACACTTGATATTATTGCAATTCCTACAAGCATATGTTCCTCCCTCATAATAATTTTCAGTAGCATCATGAATGAATTCAAAAATATAACCAGCACCTAAAGCATTCTTTTCATGATCTACAAGCATGCAAAATTTACTACTCTGCACATACGCAAAATTCTTCTCATGAATAGTAGTGGGAGCAAACTCAACAAAATAACTATCATGTGATTGAAAATTGAAATCAAGATGACAAGTTTCATTGTTATTATTATTCTTTAAAGCATATATGTCATCACAATAATCATCATAGATAGGAGGCATGCTTTCGTCATAATAAATTTGCTCATCAAAACTTGGGGGACAAAAAATATCATCTTCATCAAACATAGCTTCCCCAAGCTCGTGGCTTTGCATATCATTAGCATCATAGATATTCAAGGAATTCATACTAACAACATTGCAATCATGCTCATCATTCAAATATTTAGTGGCAAACATTTTATAGATTTCTTCTTCTAGCACTTGAGCACAATTATCCTTTCCATCATACTCATGAAAGATATTAAAAAGGTGAAGCGTATGAGACAAACTCAATTCCATTTTTTATAGTTTTCTTTTATAAACTAAACTAGTGATAAAACAAGAAACTAAAAGACTCGATTGCAAGATCTAAAGATATACCTTCAAGCACTCACCTCCCCGGCAACGGCGCCAGAAAAGAGCTTGATGTCTACTACACAACCTTCTTCTTGTAGACGTTGTTGGGCCTCCAAGTGCAGAGGTTTGTAGGACAGTAGCAAATTTCCCTCAAGTGGATGACCTAAGGGTTATCATTCCATAGGAGGCGTAGGATGAAGATGGTCTCTCTCAAGCAACCCTGCAACCAAAATAACAAAGAGTCTCTTGTGTCCCCAACACACCCAATACAATGGTAAATTGTATAGGTGCACTAGTTCGGCGAAGAGATGGTGATACAAGTGGTATATGGATGGTAGATAATAGTTTTTGTAATCTGAAAATATAAAAACAGCAAGGTAACGAATGATAAAAGTGAGCGTAAATGGTATTGCAATGATGGTAAACAAGGCCTAGGGTTCATACTTTCGCGAGTGTAAGTTCCCTCAACAATACTAACATAATTGGATCACATAACTATCCCTCAATATGCAACAAAGAGTCACTCCAAAGTCACTAATAGCGGAGAACGAATGAAGAGATTATGGTAGGGTATGAAACCACCTCAAAGTTATTCTTTCCAATCAATCCGTTGGGCTATTCCTATAATTGTCACAAACAGCCCTAGAGTTCGTACTAGAATAACACCTTAAGATACAAATCAACCAAAACCCTAATGTCACCTAGATACTCCAATGTCACCTCAAGTATCAGTGGGTATGATTATACGATATGCATCACACAATCTCAGATTCATCTATTCAACCAACACAAAGGACCTCAAAGAGTGCCCCAAAGATCTACCGGAGAATCACGACAAAAACGTGTGCCAACCCCTATGCATAGGTTCCCAATGTCACGAAACCTGCAAGTTGATCACCTTAACATACATCAAGTGGCACGTGGTATCCCATTGTCACCACAGATATCCACGGCAAGACATACATCAAGTGTTCTCAAATCTTTAAAGACTCAATCCGATAAGATTACTCCAAAGGGGAAACTCAATTCATTACAAGAGAGAAGAGGGGGGAAGAAACATCATAGGATCCAAATATAATAGCAAAGCTCGCGATACATCAAGATCATATCATCTCAAGAACACGAGAGAGAGATCAAACACATAGCTACTGGTACATACCCTCAGCCTCGAGGGAGAACTACTCCCTCCTCATCATGGAGAGCACCGGGATGATGAAGATGGCCACCGGAGAGGGATTGCCCCCTGCGGCAGGGTGCTGGAACAGGGTCCCGATTGACTTTTGGTGGCTACGGAGGCTTCTGGTGGCGGAACTCCCGATCTATCTTGCGTTCTGGTAGTTTTAGGTCACGTGGGTATATATGGGTGCAGGAGGTACGTTAGGGGATCCACGAGGGTCCCACAAGACAGGGGGCGCGCCTCCCACCCTCGTGAGCACCTTGTTCCTTCCTTGACGTGGGGTCCAAGTCCATCAGGTGTGTTTCCTTCCAAAAATAACTTCTCCAGTTGATTTCGTTCTGTTTCGACTCCGTCTGATATTCCTTTTCTTCGAAACACTGAAATAGGCATAAAACAGCAAATCTGGGCTGGGCCTCCGGTTAATAGGTTAGTCCCAAAAGTAATATAAAAGTGGAAAATAGAGCCCAATATTGCCCAAAACAGTAGATAATATAGCATGGAGCAATCAAAAACTATAGATACATTGGAGACGTATCAAGATCCGTCAACGTTCAACGACATCCTCACGCCATAGTGCGCCGGGTCACCAACCGATGTGTGAGGAGCAGCGGCGTTGGCGGCGAGCTCAACGTGCTTCTGAACAGTGCCGTCCAAGGTTGCCCTGCGCTCCAAGAAGGCCAGCGTCCTATCGTCCTCCTCTTGCATGTAGTAGTCCTTATGGATGATTTGCGCGTAGACGTGGGTGATTATGGCGATGGTGTCTTGCTGCGTCAGGCGCTGTGTCAGGCGCTGCGTGGCGAGCGCGACCTCGAGGTGGACATTCTCCGGCGCAACGGCGGGCAGTCGCAGGGCCACCAGTGCGTCGAAGAGGTTGTTACCATAGTGGCCGTAGAGGGTGGCAGGCATCGCACAGCCTGGGTGCGTCGGCTGGAGGCTTACGTCGAAGTCGTCCGCAAGCTTCTTGACGATGGTGAACTTGTCGAGGAAACCGACGAGGACCTCGTCGAACAAGGAGACGAAGCTGTCGTCCAAGCGGCCCCTCGCCCTGGCGGCCTCAAGCAATACTACCTGGAGACGTTCCTAGGTGCCGGGCCGCAGGCCGGCGTCGTGGACCATCTGGCACAGCTGGCTGATGCTCACGCTCATCGCCTCCATGGGTCTAGCGTAGCTTCTAGTCAACTGATCTTGCGATTCGAGTGATCACTCAGTCCTTGGTTAGCGTGCGTAGGTGCGTAGGATTTTGTACTACTCATCGGCCCTCTACTGCACCTGCCTTTGGCTGTATGATAGGTGGGCCAGCCACCCCCTGGGGCCACGTGTCATTCACCCAAAGGTAGTTGCCGTAAGTCAATGAAGCTGCGTCCCCCTCCGTGCCGGTGCGGTATAGTCATCTCACCGGACCTCTAGTTGGGGCCAAACGAGAGAAGTTTGATGTTTACTGGTTTATTGGTCCCCTTTGCATTTTGCGCCAAGTTTTGACCTTTGATTTAACTAATAAAATGTTAATGCATGTAAACAAAAATGTTGTGTAAGTCACTTACGAAAACCAAATAATCCCAAAATACTTAGGCACGGTGCATTAACTCCCTCCTTGTTTCTTATTTCATGACATATCAACCAATGAGAGATGTGGGCCGTGCATGCTTTCAATGACTTGAGACTACCAAACATGACATGCAGTGTTTAGTTCATTGCATGTAATCCTATTAGTACTCTAATTAGGAGTAGCAAAAAAACATTAAGTTCTCTCGCCGATAGGAATAAAACACCATGTATTTATTTACAGAGGGAGTACTACATTTTTGGTGACATGCATTACTAGATATTGCTAGTTAAATACTAAAATCTAGATGGACGTGGTAGTACTCCTAAATCCAGACGGTGGTGCTACTAGTACTAGTAGTAGTACTACCAATGTAGGAGTAGTAGAAGGAGTGCTAGCACTGTACTATCCGTCGGTCAAATTATTACGTGTTGCTCCTCACAGTGAAGTGACAAGACCCTGCGCCGGAGATGACACCTGAGTATAGGCACCGTGTTCGGCATACCATAGTCAGCCTCACCATCTGCAGTCACTATCATCATGGCTGTAGAGCTAGCCTGCTTACAACTAGCCCTGTTTGACATAATTTCCCGTGCGTAGATGCCCGTGCATTGCACGGAACACCAAGATTGGGGGTGGACGGCTCCGGCAGCGGCCATCGCGCCAGATTTTTCCACGGCCTTCTACTCCTAGATGTGGTGGGGAGGAGATGAGGCTGATTGTGAGAGACAAGGAGTTGTTTGTAAATAGGGAACAAGTGCGGGCATCTTTTTCCAAAAATGGAGAAGCTTGGTTTGTATGTGTCAGATCTAGATCCGATGGCTATTGGTGAAAGATGGGAGGCACAACATCATCACCAACTCAGGACCTGTTTGATTCACAGGATTTTGAAAACGCGGGAATAGGACACAGCAATATTACAAGTTTCAAACTGATATTACAAATGTTAGGAGTAATGTTGCACCTACGAAGAGGGAATTACTAGGAAGTTTACGTAAGAACTTTCGTTACTTTAGGTGGATGCAGCATTATCGTACAAACTAAAATCCACCGCCCTGACAAGTCACTAATGGGCAAATAAGTTTTCGAGTCTTTGGCCACTTGATGTTTCAAAAACAAATTTAGCTTCTGCGGAGAAATGAGCTCCACCGTGTACCCGCGCGGGTGTGGCTGGGCACGAAGCGTGAGTACGTGCACGGTGCACCTATTCTCTTCTTGTATACGTACACCACCTACGTGGGGTTGTGTGAGAGAGATACAAACCTAGAGAGATATAGTGGGTGGGTTCTTGAGAGTTTTATTGGGGGGCGGTCAATCAAAAAATTTAACATATGCAATGTGTGTGAAATAGAGTCCTGGATATAACATATATATAGAGGGGGCGATCCACGAGAAGAGAGAGGAGGTATCATCGGGTTGAGGTGTCCATAGAATCGAAGAGAGGGATGATGTGTGTGTGTGCGCGCGATCGATAAAGAGTGCCATCGAATTTGTGTGTGCCCACGTCAAAGATATAGAGTGGCTGGCCTACTGGAACGTGAGATGGGACATGTGCAGTTTGTCTCTGTGGCATGGATACCTACCTGCAGCGCTCGACTATCAGTGTGTGGTGGGGGAAGAGGGAGGCCCAATTAACTATAGAGGTACAATGGCTGGTATATGTGTGGAGGAGGAGAGAGGCCTACCTCATGTATTAAGGAGATCGATCTGCCTCATGTATTAAGGGAGATCGATCGGCATCCATGCATATGTGCAGGAGATGAATAAGGTTGGGAGAGAGACAGAGCTAGAGTGTTGGAGGGGGTGGTAGTGGAGTTGCTTCTAACAAATGGTGGGATAGGCTTGCTAGACAAACGGAGGGCACGCCCGCAATATCAATAAGAGAGGAGATGGCTGCTTGTTGTCCGTGCACGTGCGTGTGAGAGATGGGTCAGGAGGCATGCACGAATGATGAGGGGGGACGATGTGGCTGTGGTAAGCAGACGTAACTGCATAGGAAGATCAATCGCCCTTTGTAAGAGAAAGGAGAGACATAACTTGTGAGGTACGTCGATCGATGGGGGGTAGTTAAAGTCGATCTAGGTATATGTTGGGAGATCGATCGGTATACATGCATGTGTGTGTTAGAAGCAAATGAGGCACGAGGAGAAGGATAGAGAGAGAGGGATGCATGTAGGAGGTGTACGAGAGGCATACTATATCGAGGGGGAGGAGTGTGCGAGTACGAGAACGATGAAAAGAGTGGTGGGAGTGAGGCATGGACGGTGAAAAGAGAAGAGGGGAAGCTTGTGTTTGTGCTAGGCACACCTGGCTAGAGAGGCATATCGATTGATGTGTGCCGTAAAGAAGGAGCTGGGGGGGCCTACACACACCATGGGTGAACGACCTAAAGTGAAAAGACGAATTTGCGCGATGGAGCTAGAGAATGGTGAGGGAGGGTGAGAGGGATGCGGGCGTGTGCATGCACAAGAGAAAGTTAGCGCTAGCTACAAAGATAAGAGGGTTGTGTGGGTGTAAAAGACGAATAGAGATCATATATACTTCATTATAAAAAGCGAATTCGGATATTTGAAGAATTTATCATAGTGTTTCAAACCGACGGATGTGTGAATATATATAACGGTGATACACATGGTGTGGTTATGAACATGGTATACTACATTTAATATATTTTATCTCTACTCTTATAAAAAACGGAGTTGTTGATGATGGTGTGCCTACCATCCTACATTATAGGCTGTCTGATTTATATCTGGCGGATAGCAAGGAAACTATGATGGTTGAAGTTGGCAACAATCATGATTGTAGATTCTTATTGAAATAGAGAAACGAATTCAAATTTAGTTTGAATTGCAGCGGTAGTATAGACATTTGGAATGCACTAAAATGTTGGTATGAGTAGGTTACATGCATTATACAGCAAGCGAAAAAATTTAATTGGACATAACATGGATTCATACTCCCTCCTTCCATCTATATAGGGCGTAATGAGATTTTTAAGACCGCCTTTGACTATTGACAAGATTAATAGTACATGACATGCACAATGTGAAAATTATATCATTGAAAGAACCTTTCACAGACGAATTTAACGGTGTGCTTTGTGTAAGTTGCATGTCATATATCATTGCTCTAATATTTGGTCAAAGTTAGCATCGAAAAACGCATTAGGCCCTATATAGATGGAAGGAAGGAGTAGCTTTGAATAGCATTTGTATAGTAAAATGGGGCAAGACTCTCTCTTTGTGTGGTGTGAATAGTTTTATTTTTTCGTTTTCTTTTTGGTTGAGGGAAGTGCGAATTGATTTGGTACGTACAAGTACAATATTACTACACGTTAGGCTTGTCCCTAAAATTCAACCCGCGTCTTGTTATATCCCGAAAATTCAGATATCGTGCTCCCAAAACTGGCGCCTTCACAACCCGCGCCTTGCTATCCCGAAATTACAACGTGCGCGAAAACTCCCTCCAGCTGCCAAATCCCGACACACGAAATCCCCCTTCTAACCTTGAGCCTAAAGGGCCGCTAGTTCAAATCGGTGGGGGGCACTTTTGTAACACACCCTACATTTTGGACAAGCGCGTTCCTATGTCATGCTTCACCCCCTCCCATCGCCCCCTTTTCGCCATTCGAAATCCCAGGCCGCCATAACCTCTCCGCTCCAGCCACGAAACCCCACCCTCCTCCGTCCGCCACGTCACCGCTCCCTAGCCGGAACCTCTTCCCCGATGATGTCGTCCACCGCAACAGCTCGACGTCCCTCGTCCACCTCCCCAGATGAGGATCCTCGTCCATCTTGTCGTCCCGCCGGTTTAGCCGCCCCGTCCTCCACCTCCAAGGAGCTGCTCCGATGATCGCCTCGTCTATCGTGGCTGCTCCATCCCCACAGCGCCGCCTTAACCTGCTCCACCGGAACCGCAGCATCCTCACCGACTCCTTGGACGAAGCCGAGGCCTACTCGGCGCCACCAAAGAGGTTGTACACTCATCGCATCGCACCTTCTCCTTAACTCGACCTCCCGGCACCGACGGTGCTCCGTCCCGCACCCCCATGGAGCGGCTACCTTGAAGCCGGGGCCGCGGGCAACATCTCCACGGCGGCTCTCCCCCAATGTGAGGCCCCTTCAGCGGCGGCGTCCATACCAGCCGGATCTGCTGCTGCTGCTCCGGCTCTCGCTCGATCGCTCGCTCGCCCAGCTGCTGTTGCTGCTCTCCCCCTCGCTCGTGCTGCTGCTCTGCTCCGATTAAGCCACACTTCAGTCGACTGAATCGACTTTTGGGTCAGTCGATTTTCAGGGGTTGGGGGGGCTCGCCAGAGTTAAGGAAGAACCACTCGCAGCAGGGACGGGGGCTCGCCGGAGAGGTACCCCACTATCTATCTTAGGGTTCAGGGTGGGGGCAGGGGGCCTAGAGGGCTGGCCGGGGCGGCGGTGGTGAGTTGTTTCGGGGTGGCAAGATGGCGCTGGGGCCGGTGGTTCGGCCGGTGGTGGCTGGCGGCTCAGGGGGGTGCAGCTTGAAGATGAACTGCAGGCCCTCCCTAAACTACATGTCAAGTGCCTCTCTGCTACCATTGTGTTCAGTTTCGACAGTAGCATTCAGATTCCACAGTAAATTTGAGTTTTGATAGTTAAGTTTAGAGTCAACAGTTTTTACCTCATCTGTTGTAGTCAGGTGGTTTTTGGTGATGTTAATTTTACATCCATTTTACATCATCTATTGGAGATTCTATTAGAATCCCACTTGAGATTGACGATGTCTGTCTTGTGCTGCTTCAGCCTTGACATCTTACGGCTCACCGGAGCTGCTCCAACGACAGAACGATCCATCACGACAGAGCAGTGCCCTGGACGCCGTCTACAGATTCCTCAGATCTTCCTCCACACCTCCGACAGCCACCTCTACCTCAACTGCTTCAGCGACCAACCCAATGATGCTGAGGTCGACACGGCTACGGCAAAGAGGTTGTACACTTGTTGCATCACTTATTACTATACATTCACGTCGATCCATTAGGGCTATTTTGGTTCAACGGAAAAACATCGATCCACCGGTTGTTACTATCACTCTAAATTTCTGCATGCTCTCCTTACATAAGCTCACCATATTTTTTTCGTATGCATGTCAGATATTGTACACAGTCATGTTGAACATGTAGAGAAAAAGAGAAGAGTTTTGCGCGGCAATACAATGTCATGCAGACATCGCTCCATGGTGGGTTCAATGGCAAACCCTCCCCACCCCTCTCCAGATTGTAATCCAGAGGAAGATATCTGTTCTGAGGCGGATTTGGACGCTGCTGAACACTCCTATTTACCCCCCAAGGTGTTTGCTCTACCTTGGCATGATGATGTTAGTCATATCATGCATATGTTGCCTTGCAGTGCCTACTTTTGACATCATATATGTCATCCGCTTAGTTTAGACATGTTCTGTAATGCCACATGTTTAGTTTCTATATCATATATGGGAATTATGCAGTCTCATGTCTTTTAGCCAGCCATAATATATGTGAAATATGCAATGCCATCCTGTATAACCAAGCATCATATATTTGAATGATATCTTGCCCATCCTTTTCTTCATTACATTTCCATTTGTCGACAATGTTTGTACATTAAACTACTCTTCCTGTGAATCAACCATTTGGGTGGGAGATGGAAAAATCTGGAGTGAAAACAAGGCCTTCAGAGCAGACAGGGCTACCTGTCGAAGCAGATCTCTTGTTGGGTCCCGATAGCTCCTCAGAGATGGATTCAGAGACAGATGACCAGTCCTATTCCCCCACTGAGGTGTATGCTCTAACTTGGCACGGTTATACTGCTCATATCATGCATACGGTGTATTGCATTGCATAGTTTAGACATCATATACACAATATTCAACACCATGTTCTTAGTTCAGACATCATATCAAATGCCCTTTGTTTAGCATATAAATCACATATGTGAATTAAATGATGCGATCCTGATTACTTAGATAACATGTAGGTGAATTATGTCATGTGATCCTGTTTAGTTATTCATCATATCTTTGAATTATGTTATGCTATGCTATCCAGTTTAGATAGACATCATATATGTGAAATTATGTCATGCTATCCGTTTTAGTTAAACAATATACATGTCAACTATTCCATGCCCTCTTTTTCCCACACTATCTATTGCATCTGTCTCTCATACAATGTCTGTACATTCAACTATGTTTCCTGTTTATCAGCCATTTGAATTGGAGCGGGTGATGCCAGTATCTAGCGGACTAAAAACACGGTCTTCAAATAAAACAGTGCTACCTCTTGGTGGAGATAGCACCCCGGATGTACATGCATAAGAACCAGCCATACCACACATAACCCAAACTCTCGCAGATTGTACCCCTACTACGATGGACAGAGAACCAGCTTCACCCAATCTAACCCAAACCCCAGCCGATAGTAACCCAGTTCCTATTGACACAACACCATCTCCACCACAGAGCTCCCAAACAAGAGCAGTTAGTAAGGCAGCTCCAGTGCCCAAAGGGCCAGTACTATCACGGCGAACCCCAACTCCACCAGTTAGTACGCATATTCCTGTGGAGGAAGCACAACCAGCTAGTCGTAGTTTAGCATCTATCACATTTGATGTTGTTAAATCGTATGTGCGTATCTTCCCATCTTGGAAATATTATACTGAAGATGAAGGAAAATTCCAGTTGCAGGTGTTTGTCCAGGAGTTATGTGTAAGTAATGTTATTCATGGCAATTACTTTGCTTCGTCCCATACATCCTACCTCCATGATGGTTATAATACAGCAAATTTTCCCATTTTTCTCTATAGAGAAGGACCGATTTGGAAACTCGGGACGAGGTAACCTGTGCTAATACCTCTGCTATCTTCAAGAATCCTTGGTGGCAGTATCGGAATTACCTCAAGAAAACGTACTTCACCGGCAAAGAAAATCATCAAATTCCCTTACATTCTCGTGAGACACATTTACTGGACGATGACTGGGAATGCCTTGTTCTGTACTGGTCCCGAACCAAGAATGTGGTAAGGTCTATGAGCTCATTTTCTATTTTTAAGTATTATATTCTTGCGTCTTACTGTACTCTGTTCATGTAGAACAAGTGCCTAAACCTTAAGAACAACTGTTCTAATTTAAGATTCCATTGCTACCATAGGACATAGATATATGTTTGTTTGATGCTTTTATTATGTACTAGTACTTGGCAATAGAAGACTTGGTAGTTTAATCCTGTCCACCTTACTAATGAACTGGTTCACCGAAATGAGTTTCATATACTAGTACATGCTAAACTTATTATGTGTCTGCTTGTTTCTTCTTTTAGAATACTGTCAGAATATTGGGGAAGAGTGCCTTATTAAGCAACGGTAAAGGAAGTAATGCAGATAAGGTTCAGGATAGTGACACATCCTGTCTTGGTTTAGTGTTGGAGTTACTAGCCACTACCGCTTGCACAAGCTATTCAAACTCATTGTCTGAATCAGTTCGGTTTCTTGAGTCTCAACTACAAGCTGAAAGACATCGTTCAGCTGTATTGCGATAAGAAGCGGAAGGACTGCGGAAGTCCCTGGAGCATTTAGATGCATACTTTCTGGTGCAACAGCAAGCGTTGGAGGATTTTAGTGCCAAATAGGACAAAGCTAATCAGCTTGCTAAGCTTATTGCCAGCATGGTGGATACCGAGGATAACGTTTCTTGAGCTCTTATGAAGTTGTTTCAGTTATGCTCTTGTTTTGCTGACGCGTTTGTATGCACTGGTGGCCAATTTTGACGGCCAGTGTATATGATATGTTGCTTTGTTCCCTATATTTGCATTGGTGGCGAACTTTGATGCCCACTGGATGTAATATGTGTAATAGCCGTGATAGCCTAGCGTTAGTTGCTTGCTTATTTATTTCCTTGTTGTCTTGTTTATTTGTTTGCTTGTAGTCATTGCAGTTCTTTTTCCGCGGTTAACTAGTGGCTGCAATCACCAATTTTTTAAAACTAGGCCACAATAACCATGGGCTAATATTTACTGTTGTGACACTGGGCCTCCTACGGGCCGTAGAAATAGTGGGCCTTCTACGGGCCATAGAAACAGTAGGCCTTCTACGGGCCATAGAAACAATGGGCCTTCTACGGGCCGTATCATCAATGGGCCTTATATGGGCCGTATGATCGATTGGCCAAACACGAGCCAATAACAGGCCGCATTATGGCCGTAAACGGGCTAGAGTTGGAATCGTCCGTTCATGGGCCGACCGTAACGGGCCATCGTTAATAGGTCGTATTTGATGACGCTATGAAAACGGCCCAACATATTAACGGACCACAAACGGGCCGACTGTAACCACAGGCTGAATTTGGCCCACTAGCAGAAAATGACAGTAACGGGCCGTAAGTAAACGAATGCTGGAAATGAGCCCAAGAATAAATGGGCTCTGAGAAGGCCAAAAGATAACATGGGCTGGAAACGGCCCAACGGAATAACGGGTTGTTAATGGGTATAAAGTGATACAATGTTCATTACGGGCCAGTTTCACCACGGGCCGTTAATAGGACAAGAGTTACATAGGTCCTCATATGGGCCGAAAGACATCATGGGCCATACATGGGCCAGAAGTGAAAATGGGCTGGAATCATATTGGATGGCCCAGATGACGCTACTGCGCCTAATTGGGATAGGGCGTAACGGGCCTTGGGTTAGCGGGCTGTAAATGGGCTATATGCGAACAGGTCGTTAACAGGCTTTCCATGGGCCGGCCCGCCACCTTTTGACCAAGTCAAACGGGCCGGCCTTTTCATAGGAATGGGCCTCTGTTGGGCCATGCCACGTGTCGACGTATCATAGGTGCCTTCTGTCCAATGAGTGGATGACATCTGTCCCAACGATGAGCCGACACGTGTTTCCTCCAGCCAATGATGATTTTACACATGGAAAATCCCCATTGGTT
This sequence comes from Triticum urartu, assembly GCF_003073215.2. NCBI lineage: Eukaryota > Viridiplantae > Streptophyta > Magnoliopsida > Poales > Poaceae > Triticum > Triticum urartu. Next base: position 114,352,361 of record NC_053024.1, read on the forward strand.
GGGGCTATTAACGGGTTATCGGATCCAAAACTCGACCCGATAGCTTAACGGCGTTCCGTTACGGTGGATGCCACGTGTCGGTCACCCTAGACGAAAGCACTTCTATGACGCGCGATTTATTGTCATGGAAGTGGACACTTCCGTGATGATAATTTTGGTAATGTCATGGAACACTTCTACGATAGCACATATATGATTATCTTGATTCTGTCATAAATTTGTCATGGATGTACATGCATGACAAAAACGCGACCTACTGTGACAAACACGTATCATCACGGAAGTGTATTTTTTTGTAGTGTTGCTCTTCCCCTTGTACTGTTCATCATCAGCCCAAGAGGCAATCCACCACCACACTGGAGTAGGGTATTACACCACAACGGTGGCCCGAACCAGATAAATCTTGTGTCTTTGTCTTGTGAGTTCGTTGAGTTCGTCTACGGGATCTTAGAGAGCTAGGGCGTGGATCGATAGGGAGAAAACCTTCACGCGCACCCCAGTGTTCGAACCTCAAGGGTTTGCCGGAACCCATGATCCGACATTTGGCGCACCAGGTAGGGGTGCGCTGAAGCTTCCTTCCGTCACCCCGCGCCCCGTTGCTTCATCGTCTCCATGGCAGACGCGCGTCGCGCTCATGCTGAGCGCCGGGCTGCCCTCGCCACCCACGTCGCCCAGACGGCTCCCGTCGGCGGGCCACCTCGTCGTTCCCCGTCGCCTGCCGCCAACGCCGCCACTGGCCCGGTGGGGAATGAGCAGCAAGCATCCTCGCTGCACCCCTCAGTGTGGCGGGACGGCCGCACCGCCACTCCATCGCTGGCCCCGGCCGGTTCTTCTTCCCATGCACGTCGCCCTGCCATGGGCGCACGGGCTGCGCTCCTCATGGCGCACGAGCTCCTGTGCTACCACCCGGTCGACGAATTCTATGAGGACTGGCTCGACCGCATCGCCGAGCTTGTCCGCGCCGCAGGGGACTCCCCTGCGCCATCCCCCTCCCCGCCTCGCGCTCCGCCAGCTACGGGCGACGTAGCTAATACGTCTCCAACGTATCTATAATTTTTTATTGCTCCATGCTATATTATCTACTGTTTTGGACATTATTGGGCTTTTTTATCCACTTTTATATTATTTTTGGGACTAACCTATTAACCGGAGGCCCAGCCCAGAATTGTTGTTTTTTGCCTGTTTTAGGGTTTCGAAGAAAAGGAATATCAAACGAAGTCCAAACGGAATGAAACATTTGCGATCATGATTTTCTCAGCGAACAAGACCGGGAGACTTGGACCCTACGTCAAGACACAAAAGAGGAGGCCACGAGGTAGGGGGGCGCCTACCCCCCCCCAAGCACGCCCTCCACCCTCATGGGCCCCCTGTTGTTCCACCGACGTACTCCTTCCTCCTATATATACCTACGTACCCCCAAACGATCAGATACGGAGCCAAAACCCTAATTCCACTGCCGCAACTTTCTGTATCCACGAGATCCCATCTTGGGGCCTGTTCCGGAGCTCCGCCGAAGAGGGGATCGATCATGGAGGGCTTCTACATCAACACCATAGCCCTTCCAATGAAGTGTGAGTAGTTCACCTCAGACCTACGGGTCCATAGTTAGTAGCTAGATGGCTTCTTCTCTCTTTTTGGATCTCAATACAATGTTCTCCCCCCTCTTGTGGAGAACTATTCGATGTAATCTTCTTTTTGCGGTGTGTTTGTTGAGACCGATGAATTGTGGGTTTATGATGAAGTCTAGCTATGAACAATATTTGAATCTTCTCTGAATTCTTTTATGTATGATTGGTTATCTTTGCAAGTCTCTTCGAATTATCGGTTTGGTTTGTCCTACTAGATTGATCTTTCTTGCAATGGGAGAAGTGCTTAGCTTTGGGTTCAATCTTGCGGTGTCCTTTCCTAGTGACAGTAGGGGCAGCAAGGCACGTATTGTATTGTTGCCATCGAGGATAACAAGATGGGGTTTTCACCATATTGCATGAGTTTGTCCCTCTACATCATGTCATCTTGCTTAAGGCATTAGTCTGTTTTCATTAACTTAATACTTCTAGATGCATGCTGGATAAAGGTCGATGAGTGGAGTAATAGTAGTAGATGCAGGCAGGAGTCGGTCTACTTGTCTCGGACGTGATGCCTATATACATGATCATGCCTAGATATTCTCATAACTATGCTCAACTCTGTCAATTGCTCAACAGTAATTTGTTCACCCACCGTAGAATACTTATGCTCTCTCCGAGAAGCCACTAGTGAAACCTATGGCCCCCGGGTCTATCTTCATCATATTAATCTCCTACTACTTAGTTATTTCCTTTGCTTTTTTACTTTGATTTTACTTTAATTTGCATCTTTATCACAAAAATACCAAAAATATTATCTTATCATATCTATCAGATCTCACTCTCGTAAGTGGCCGTGTAGGGATTGACAACCCCTATCGCATTGGTTGTGAGGATTTATTTGTTTTGTGCAGGTATGAGGGACTGGCGCGTAGCCTCCTACTGGATTGATACCTTGGTTCTCAAAAACTGAGGGAAATACTTATGCTACTTTGCTGCATCATCCCTTCCTCTTTGCGGAAAAGCAACGCAGTGCTCAAGAGGTAGCAAGAAGGATTTCTGGCGCCGTTGCTGGGGAGGTCTACGCAAAAGTCAATATACCAAGTACCCATCACATACCCTTATCTTCCACATTACATTATTTGCCATTTGCCTCTCGTTTTCCTCTCCCCCACTTCACCCTTGCCGTTTTATTCGCCCTCTCTCTATTCTCCCTCTCTTTCTCTATTTGCCTCTTTTTGCCCGCTTGCTTTTTATTTGCTTGTGTGTTAGTTCATTTGCTTGTCGTTATGGCTAGTCCCTTATCTTCTCTGTTGTCTCCCGAGAATGAAATTTAAATTTTAAGCAAAGGGAGGGGGAAAATCTAAAAGACGCTTGGTATAGAATTTGCAATGCTCAAAATAGATCTACCAGGAAGCAATCTACTTCCGTTCTTCTTCGCAATTTTTATGTAGGCGTTACTCCTTGGCACCAATATGTCCTTGATACTATTACTGGAGGGAACTTTTTGGGTAGCCATACTTTTGATTCTTATAATGCTATGATAGATTTGTTTGGCTCACCCCCTCTTTTGGTTAATGGAACTGTATTAACTTTGGAGCATGTAATGCAAAGACTTGAAATTATTGAAAATAAGGTTGCTACCGTAGAGTTAATTGAAAATTTGGATAAAAAGATCCACAACCAAATCTCTCAATATGGATCTAAAGTAGGAGTCACTTTGAAAAATATTAAAGAGAAGGAACACATAGTTAATAAGAAAATAAATCACGATTCCACTAGAATCGATAAACTTGAGGATATTATTACCAACTAGGGAACCGCTTTTCTTCCGTAAAACATACTCCAAGTCCTCCCGCTAAAATTTCCAAGCTTATGTGTGTTCCTAAAAATAAGGGTGAATCATCTAGCAAGGAAACTGCGGATCTCAAATCTATAAGTATTCATCCCAATCTTTTTGCTATCAATAAGGAACCATTTGTTACAAATGATTTTTTTGATCTTGTGCCTAAAAGTTTGATAATTAATAAAAAGAAAGAAATTCCTAAAGATGTTAGATGCCTCATTGAAGAATTTCCTACCAAAGATGGCAATACATATATCTATCCTTGCTTGTTATGCCTAGCTAGGGGCATTAAACAATAGCGCTTGTTGGGAGGCAACCCAATTTTATTTTTATTCCTTGCTTTTTGCTCCTGTTTAGTAATAAATAATTTATCTAGCCTCTGTTTTGGTTGTGTTTTTTGTGTTTAATTAGTGTTTGTGCCAAATTGAACCGTTGGGAACACTTGGGGAAAGTCTTGTTACACTGGCTGTAAAAAAACAGAAACTTTAGCGCTCACGATAACTGCTGCCATTTTTATTTGGAAAGAGATATTTAGTTAATTATTTTTGCATATGATTAATAGATAAATTCCTCACGTCCAGAAATTTATTTTAGAATTTTTGGGGTTCCAGATCTTGCGCTAGATACAGATTACTACATACTGTTCTGTTTTTGACAGATTCTGTTTTTCGTGTGTTGTTTGCTTATTTTGATGAATCTATGGCTAGTAAAATAGTTTATAATACATAGAGAAGTTGGAATACAGTAGGTTTAACACCAATATAAATAAAGAATGAGTTCATTACAGTACCTTGAAGTGGTCTTTTGTTTTCTTTCGCTAACGGAGCTCACGAGATTTTCTACTTTGAGTTTTGTGTTGTGAAGTTTTTAAGTTTTGGGTAAAGATTTGATGGATTATGGAACAAGGAGTGGCTAGAGACTAAGCTTGGGGATGCCCATGGAACCCCCAAGATAATCTAATGATACCTAAAAGCCAAAGCTTGGGGATGCCCCGGAAGGCATCCCCTCTTTCGTCTACTTCTATCGGTAACTTTACTTGGAGCTATATTTTTATTTGCCACATGATATGTGTTTTGCTTGGAGCGTCTTGTATGATTTGAGTCTTTACTTTTTAGTTTACCACAATCATCCTTTCTGTACACACCTTTTGAGAGAGCCATACATGATTTGGAATTTGTTAGAATACTCTATGTGCTTCGCTTATATCTTTTGAGTTATATAGTTTTGCTCTTGTACTTCACTTATATCTTTTAGAGCACGGTGGTGGATTTGTTTTATAGAAACTATTGATATCTCATGCTTCACTTATATTATTTTGAGATTCTTAAATATCATGGTAATATGCTTAAAATCCTAATATGCTAGGTATTCAAGATTAGTAAAATTTTCTTATGAGTGTTTTGAATACTAAGAGAAGTTTGATGCTTGATGACTGTTTTGAGATATGGAGGTAATAATATCAAAGTCGTGCTAGTTGAGTAGTTGTGAAATTGAGAAATGCTTGTGTTGAAGTTTGCAAGTCCCGTAGCATGCACGTATGGTAAACGTTATGTAACAAATTTGAAACATGAGGTGTTATTTGATTGTCCTCCTTATGAGTGGCGGTCGGGGACGAGCGATGGTCTTTTCCTACCAATCTATCCCCCTAGGAGCATGCACGTAGTGCCGAGGTTTTTGATGACTTGTAGATTTTTGCAATAAGTATGTGAGTGCTTTATGACTAATGTTGAGTCCATGGATTATATCCACTCTCACCCTTCCATCCTTGCTAGCCTCTTCGGTACCGTGCATTGCCCTTTCTCACATTGAGAGTTGGTGCAAACTTCGTCGGTGCATCCAAACCCCGTGATATGATACGCTATTTCACACATAAACCTCTTTATATCTTCCTCAAAACAGCCACCATACCTACCTATTATGGCATTTCCATAGCCATTCCGAGATATATTGCCATGCAACTTTCCACCATTCCGTTTATCATGACACATTCATTATTGTCATATTGCTTAGCATGATCATGTAGTTGACATAGTATTTGTGGAAAAGCCACCGTTCATAATTCTTTCCTAATTGTCACTCTTGGTTCAATGCATATCCGAGTACACCGCCGGAGGCATTCATATAGAGTCATCTTTTGTTCTAGTATTGAGTTGTAATCATTGAGTTGTAAATAAATAGAAGTGTGATGATCATCATCTTCTAGAGCATTGTCCCAAGTGAGGAATTATAAAAAAAGAAAGGCCACATAAAAAAGAGAAAGGCCAAATAAAAAATGAGAGAAAAAGAGAGAAGGGACAATGTTACTATCCTTTGCCACACTTGTGCTTCAAAGTAGCACCGTAATCTTCATGATAGAGAGTCTCTTGTTTTGTCACTTTCATATACTAGTGGGAATTTTCATTATAGAACTTGGCTTGTATATTCCAACAATGGGCCTCCTCAAGTGCCCTAGGTCTTCATGAGCAAGCAAGTTGGATGCACACCCACTTAGTTTCTTTTGTTGAGCTTTCATACATTTATAGCTCTAGTGCATCCGTTGCATGGCAATCCTTACTCCTTGCATTAACATCAATCGGTGGGCATCTCCATAGCCCATTGATTAGCCTCGTTGATGTGAGACTTTCTCCTTTTTTTCTTCTCCACATAACCCCCCTCATTATATTCTATTCCACCCATAGTGCTATGTCCATGGCTCGCGCTCATATATTGCGTGAAAGTTTATAGGTTTGAGATTACTAAAGTATGAAACAATTGCTTGGCTTGTCATCGGGGTTGTGCAGGATGAGAGCATTCTTGTGTGACGAAAATGGAGCATGACTAAACTGTATGATTTTGTAGGGATGAACTTTATTTGGCCATGTTATTTTGAGAAGACATAATTGCTTTGTTAGTATGCTTGAAGTATTATTATTTTTACGTCAATATAAACTTTTGTCTTGAATCTTTCGGATCTAAATATTCATACCACAATTAAGAAGAATTACATTAAAATTATGCCAAGTAGCACTCCGCATCAAAAATTCTGTTTTTATCATTTACCTACTCGAGGACGAACAGGAATTAAGCTTGGGGATGCTTGATACGTGTCCAACGTATCTATAATTTTTGATTGCTCCATGCTATATTATCTGCTGTTTTGGACATTATTGGGCTTTTTTATCCACTTTTATATTATTTTTGGGACTAACCTATTAACCGGAGGCCCAGCCCAGAATTGTTGTTTTTTTCCTGTTTTAGGGTTTCGAAGAAAAGGAATATCAAACGGAGTCCAAACGATATGAAACCTTCGGGAATGTGATTTTCTCAACGAACAAGACCCAGGAGACTTGGACCCTACGTCAAGACACAAAAGAGGAGGCCACGAGGTAGGGGGGCGCCTACCCCCCCCCAAGCACGCCCTCCACCCTCATGGGCCCCCTGTTGTTCCACCGACGTACTCCTTCCTCCTATATATACCTACGTACCCCCAAATAATCAGATACGGAGACAAAACCCTAATTCCACTGCCACAACTTTCTATATCCACGAGATCCCATCTTGGGGCCTGTTTCGGAGCTTCGCCGGAGGGGGCATCGATCACGGAGGGCTTCTACATCAACACCATAGCCCTTCCGATGAAGTGTGAGTAGTTCACCCCAGACCTACGGGTCCATAGTTAGTAGCTAGATGGCTCTTCTCTCTTTTTTGGATCTCAATACAATGTTCTCCCCCTCTCTTGTGGAGAACTATTCGATGTAATCTTATTTTTGCGGTGTGTTTGTTGAGACCGATGAATTGTGGGTTTATGATCAAGTCTATCTATGAACAATATTTGAATCTTCTCTGAATTCTTTTATGTATGATTGGTTATCTTTGCAAGTCTCTTCGAATTATCAGTTTGGTTTGGCCTACTAGATTGATCTTTCTTGCAATGGGAGAAGTGCTTAGCTTTGGGTTCAATCTTGCGGTGTCCTTTCCTAGTGACAGTAGGGGCAGCAAGGCACGTATTGTATTGTTGCCATCAAGGATAACAATATGGGGTTTTCATCATATTGCATGAGTTTGTCCCTCTACATCATGTCATCTTGCTTAAGGCGTTACTCTATTTTCATTAACTTAATACTCTAGATGCATGCTGGATAGCGGTCGATGAGTGGAGTAATAGTAGTAGATGCAGGCAGGAGTCGGTCTACTTGTCTCAGACGTGATGCCTATATACATGATCATGCCTAGATATTCTCATAACTATGCTCAATTCTGTCAATTGCTCAACAGTAATTTGTTCACCCACCGTAGAATACTTATGCTCTCGAGAGAAGCCACTAGTGAAACCTATGGCCCCCGGGTCTATCTTCATCATATTAATCTCCTACTACTTAGTTATTTCCTTTGCTTTTTTACTTTGCTTTTACTTTACTTTGCATCTTTATCACAAAAATACCAAAAATATTATCTTATCATATCTATCAGATCTCACTCTCGTAAGTGGTCGTGTAGGGATTGACAACCCCTTATCGTGTTGGTTGTGAGGATTTATTTGCTTTGTGCAGGTACGAGGGACTGGCGCGTAGCCTCCTACTGGATTGATACCTTGGTTCTCAAAAACTGAGGGAAATACTTACGCTACTTTGCTACATCATCTCCTCCTCTTCGGGGAAAACCAACGCAGTGCTCAAGAGGTAGCAGTAGCCCACGGAGCGCCTCCACCACCTCTGCCCCAAGACGGCGCCAAGACGCGCGGCTCCGTGACGCGACCCGCTGCGTCCCACGCCCGCGCTTGAAGAAAGAAGCTGTCAAGAAGTCCCTCGACCGCAACCAAACGCTCCGCCACGCCGAGACCGGCTACTGCGGCAAGACCGCACGCCACCTGTAGCGGCAGGGCGCGGACCCCAGCAAGACCAAGCTCCACCCCCAAGGTTAGTCCGGGTGACCACATCTGGTTGTCGTGCTTTCACCCCTGAGCTGCGTAGCGTCGCCTGGCCGGGCAAGTTCAAGTTGGATCTGCCTCCTCGCTACGACGGCACCCCCGACCTCGAGGAGTTCTAGTAACTCGACGAGCTGAGCATCGAAGCATCCAACGGCGACAAGAAAGTCATGGTGAACTGGTTTCCCATGGCTCTGAAGGAAGGCGCCCACTCCTGGCTCCTGAACCTGCCTCCGGGCTCAATTTCCTCCTGGGACGAAATGCGTACCCGCTTCATCGCCAACTTCCAGGGTACTCGCGACTGTCCCCGCTCGCGGGCGACCTGCGCCGCATCAAGCAACAACCAGGAGAGACCTTGCAGAAGTACATTCAACGCTTCAACAGCGCACGGATCAAGATCCCCAAGGTGACCGACGAAGCCATCATCTCAGCATTCTCCGACGGTGTCCGCGACGTCAAGATGAAGGAGGAGCTCGGTATCCATGAAGAGCTGTGCACAACCCTGGAGCTGTTCAACATCCCGACCAAGTGTGCTAGAGCTGAGGAGGGGCACCTCTCCCTCCTCGAGCTCCCTGCTGCGGACCCAGAGGAGAAGAAGACCAAGGCCAAAGACGTGAAGCGCAAGGGAGCAGCCGTGCTCGCAGCGGAACCACACACCAAGCATGGCAGAGACCAACCAGAGTCATCCAAGGGCAGCCATCCGTTCTGCGCCTTCCACAACCTGAACACCCACAACACCAGCGACTGTCAAGAGCTCAGAGTCATTCGCGAAGGACGCTTCGGTCGGTGCCCCGAGCGCGGAGACCGAGGCTATGGCCGAGGAGGAGGACGTGGTGGCGGACGCTGGGACGACCGTGGCCCGCGCCAGGAGTGGCGCGACCGGCCTCGTGAGGACCGCTGGCAGGATCAGCCTCACGGGGGCGCCTGGAGGGATCAGCCTCATGAAGATCGTCCTCAAGGCAAAGCCGGACTCCCTCCACTGCCACCACCGCCAAGAAGGAATGACTAACACCATCAAGATGAGGGGGCTGGGGCTTCTAGGAACCGCGTGCTATCGCCTGCTTCTTGGGCGGAGCCCAGGCCCCAGCCTCGCAGCGTATCTTCAAGCAGTTTCCTCGTGAGGTGAATGCAGTCCTCCCCAAGCTCGAAGCCACACACCCGCTCAGATGGTCCCAGTGCCCCATCACATTCATCTCGGCAGACCAGCTCAAGTGCGCAGCTACCGCCGGCACCCTCCCGATGCTTTGCTCCCCAGTCATCAGCAACGTGCAAGTCACCAAGACCCTCATCAATGGCGGCACAGGGCTCAATGTCCTGTCCGTTGCCACGTTCGACAGCCTCCAAGTGCCATATGACCAGCTTCAGCCCACCAAGCCCTTCTCAGGAGTGACTGACGGTTCCACCACACCGATAGGGCAGGTCCACCTCCCTGTCACCTTTGGGGAACGCAAGAACTACCGCATCGAGCTCATCGACTTCGACGTCGCGCACATCCAACTGCCGTACAATGCCATTCTCGGGTACCCAGCCCTGGCCAAGTTCATGGCGGTGACCCATCACGGCTACAATGTCCTCAAGATGCCGGGAAGCAGCGGGATCATCATGGTCCCATGTGAAGAAAGAGATGCGGTGTGCTCCCTCGAGCGTGCCTTCCAAGCTGCAGCAATCGATGACCCCGACAGCAAGGGCGAGGGCCCTACTGAGGCCATCCCCAAGAAGAAGAAGAATCTACGACATGAAGGGCCTCGGGAGGGTGGCGCCATAGCCGGAGCCTCGCCAGGATCAGCGCCCGCTCCAGGGGCGCCTCCCTCCATCGCATAGGAAGGCGCGCCCGGCGCCCTTCTCGATCAGGGCTCGGGGGCTTTCTTCTGGAAGGCCTCAGACCTTGCCCACATCACGAGGGAGGCGCTCGGGCACCACTTGGAGGCGTGCTTCATGGCACGTTTCCCTCAGGAGGGCACAGGTCAAGGATTGCCCACCGTTCAGGAGTTCATCACTAAGACCACCCATGAATTGCAAGATGCAAGGACCATGCGCGGCGACCGCCCCTCACGAGGCGCAGCTTCCCATCCAGGCGAGGATGCCGGGCTGCGCGTCTGCATCGACATTCCAGGGTTCAACAGTGCCGCTTCTCAGGAGCTTTTCTGGCCTTTGCGCGTGGGAAGCTGCAAGGGCCCACCGCACAGCTACGTTCGCATGCCCTTTGGCCTGCCGAGCGTGTCGTCTGCCTACCAGCGCAGCTTGCGGTGCATCCTAGTGGCTCAGGAGGCCAAGCACCATGCCGTCCTAATGGAGATGGAGACGGTCCTCAAGGAACCACCCGAGCCCCCAAAGTCTCCCGAGGCTCAGGGCTCCGGTGGCTCGTGAGGAGCAACCCTTTCGCCGCGCACCTTCAGCGGCCCCAACTCTCCTTCATCAACAGAGCCAGGTGACATTTTCCAAGTTCATTTAGCTGGGAGCGCCCCTCGGGCTACATCATTCCCAGGCCGCCTGGGTCCGTCCCTGTGGCATGTATCACTTCTTATGTCTTCAGCTTACCGTGTTGGGGGCGCCCCTCGGGCTGCATCATCCCCAAGCCGCTCGGGCCTGACCTAGTGGCACGTATCTCCCATTCACTTACTTAAGCCTGCTACTCTCATGTTTGATCTACCTATGATTATTACTTGCTCAATCGTCGCCACCCACGGGGCCTCCCCACGCCGGCACGGCGCTGGTGCATGGATCCGTCCCTACCACGTCGATAAACCTGAGCGGTCGAGCTCTGGCTCGCAGAACGCCCCGCACACATCACCTCACCAGGCCCTCAGTGCCTTCACCCCCATGCGGAGCAACCAGCGGCAGGCTGGCAACCATAACGGTAGATCATGTTTTTCCTTGTGCTGGCTCGCAGGAATCTCGCGAGGATAGCACCAGGCGGCACCACGAGCTCCCACCTCTTCCAAGTAATCCGCTTGCACGTTAAAAGGGGGGCTCCCGAGCATCACGACTCGGGAGCTCTTACTGGCTCTCCAGCCCTCACCCCTTGGCCTTGAGCACGGCACGCGACCTGGCATACCAGCGGCGGCTGAGCTCGCTCGAGCGCCAGGACCTGAGGACGTAGAGCACAAATGAGAGCATTGAAAGGGGGAGGACTCGTATGGGCCTGACCTAGCTACACTACGGATGATCGCGCACAGGTCTGGCGCATTGTGAAGAATCGACCCGGACCGCCAAGATAAGTCATGAGCTCAGATCAACTAATCGTTGGGACCTAGGGGTCACGCACGCTGCAGCCCTGTTGTGGCAACATCGCCTCCCTTTCTTATCTTACGACGGCTGCTTGAGCGCTAAAGGGGACCCCCTGAGCATTGCGCCTCAGGGGCTCTTACTGGACCTCGGGCTGCTCACCTCCTGGCATTGACCACGGCACGCGACCTGGCATACCAGCGACGGCTGAAGCTTGCCTGGGGAACGGGACCTGTCAGCGTAGAGTAACAAGCTATCGCGAGATTGGAAAGGGAAGACCGAGCCTAAACAGGACCCGCGCTCACAAGGCTTCCTTAATTGGGATAACATCAACAAAAGACATTGCAAACTCTTTACATGCCCCCGCAGGGTACTTCTTGATTCCTCGCAGGGAACAATAGACGAGAACCTAGGAGAATCCTATCTACACGCCCCCGCGGCCGACGCCATCATCAACAGTGGGCCGCGGGAGGCCGGCGCCAACCCCATCCAGATCAACGGCGGCGGCCGGACGTTGCGGCCCTGCTCCGGGCGCGTCGAGAGCTCGGGGGCATGTAGATATCGTCGCTCGTCTCCAGAGTCTTGTAGAGCTCGGGAGAACCGCTGGACTCCCAAGAGTCATTGTTGCTGGAGCAGCCGCGAGCGGGGCGCGCCTCATCCTGGCGCTCCCCTTCGGGGCAACACTCCAAGCGGCGACCCTCCGCGTCGAAGACTTTGAAGAACAACATGGAGGCGCCATCGTACTCGAAGTGGATCACGTGGGCGCCCTCCGCATGGCAAACCTGCACGACCTCGCCCCAGCCGCGGGTCATGAAGATCTTGCCAGTGGAGACTGCTTCAACCTCTACTCCGTTCGCCGGAGCGTCGCAGTCGGCATGCTGCAACCAGAGCTCGAGAGGCCCCCTCGGCGGCATCATGTCAGAGAAGAAGCACGGGAAGCGGATCCAGGAGCTTGGGGGCATCGCCGCCCACAACACGAGCTCGCGTGAGGAGTCCGCGGCATGGACTCCAGGAGTGACGGCGTTCGTCGCCGCGGCGCGTCGACCTTGGTCGTGGTACGCACGCTGGCGCTCGTTGCTCCTTCCTCCCGAGCCCCCGGCTTGGGCATACAAGGGCAGTGGATACCCAGGAGGAGGGCACTCGCACCAAGGCCTCATCACCAACTGCATCTCCACGGTGTCGCGGTGGTGGACAGACCTCTTTTTTGGCGGGAGCAGCGCTGGCACGTCGAGGGGAACTTTTCCCTTTTCCTCAGCCGAAAACCTACGGATTGGTGCCATTGAAGTTGCTGTAGGATCGAAAGTATGTCTAGAGGGGGGGTGATTAGACTACTTGACCAAATAAAAATCTAGCCTTTTCCCAATTTTAGTTCTTGGCAGATTTTAGCTATCTTAGCACAAGTCAAGCAATCTCCACACAATTCAAGCAAGCATGCAAAAGAGTATATGAGCAGCGGAAAGTAAAGCATGCAACTTGCAAGAATGTAAAGGGAAGGGTTTGGAGGATTCAAACGCAATTGGAGACACGGATGTTTTTGTCGTGGTTCCGATAGGTGGTGCTATCGTACATCCACGTTGATGGAGACTTCAACCCACGGAGGGTAACGGTTGCGCGAGTCCACGGAGGGCTCCACCCACGAAGGGTCCACGAAGAAGCAACCTTGTCTATTTCATCATGGCCGTCGCCCGTGAAGGACTTGCCTCACTAGCGGTAGATCTTCATGAAGTAGGCGATCTCCTTGCCCTTACAAACTCCTTGGTTCAACTCCACAATCTTGTCAGAGGCTCCCAAGTGACACCTAGCCAATCTAGGAGACACCACTCTCCAAGAAGTAACGAATGGTGTGTTGATGATGAACTCCTTGCTCTTGTGCTTCAAATGATAGTCTCCCCAACACTCAACTCTCTCTCACAGGATTTGGATTTGGTGGAAAGAAGATTTGAGTGGAAAGCAACTTGGGGAAGGCTAGAGATCAAGATTCATATGGTTGGAATGGAATATCTTGACCTCAACACAAGTGTAGGTGGTTCTCTCTCAGAAAATGTGTATTGGAAGTGTAGGTATGTTCTGATGGCTCTCTCCACGAATGAAGAGTGGGTGGAGGGGTATATATAGCCTCCACACAGAATCTAACCGTTACACACAATTTGCCAAACTCGGTGGGACCGAATGGTTAAACTTGGTCGGACCGATTCAGCAAACCTAGTGACCGTTAGGATTTTCGGTGGGACTGAGATGCAACTCGGTAGGACCGATATGGTTAGGGTTAGGGCATAACGTAATCTCGGTGTGACCGATTACACAAACTCAGTGGGACCGATTTTGGTAATAAGCCAACCAGAGAGTTGGTCAGGTAAACTCGGTGGGACCGATTCGCTCATCTCGGTGAGACCGAAATGTTACAAAAGGGAAACAGAGAGTTTACATTGCAATCTCGGTGGGACCGATCGCTCATCTCGGTAAGACCGAAACGTTACAAAGGGAAACAGAGAGATTACAATCCCATCTCGGTGAGACCGAGATCCCTATCGGTGAAACCGAATTGCTAGGGTTTGTGGCAGTGGCTATGACATTTGAAACTCGGTGGTGCCGGATAGAAAGAATCGGTGGGGCCGAGTTTGACTTTTGGTTTAGGTCATATGTGGATGTGGGAAGGTAGTTGAGGGTTTTGGAGCATATCACTAAGCACTTTGAGCAAGCAAGCCATTAAGCAACACCTCATCCCTCCTTGGTAGTATTGGATTTTCCTATAGACTCAATGTGATCTTGGATCACTAAAATATAAAATGTAGAGTCTTGATCTTGAAGCTTGAGCCAAACTTTTTCTCCTTAGAATTTTGAGGGATCCACTTTCCTCATCCATGCCATGCCATTCATTGAGCTTTTCCTGAAATATTAATCTTGGAGTAATGTTATCTCAATGAGCTATATGTTGTTAGGAATTACCGAAACCACCCAGGGATAGTTGCACTTTCAGTTGCTACTGGTTGTGGAACAGAGGAAGAAGAAGCAGGCGGAATGGGAAGAAGTGGGGACGGGGGCTCCGGCCCCTTCCTCATTTATAGCAGGAGAAGGCCAACCAGCCCCCCCCCCACGATCAGAGGTAATGGTGGTTTTCATTGCATGTCGCAGGGACTTGTCAAGTCGGGCAGTTGCCGAAGCAGCATGGGGAAGCGGAGACGCCCACGTCCAATCAACCGCCACACATCAACCAAGGCCGCGGGCTTTTGGGGCCCGCGGCCCTCCATGCTTGACCTTTTGGCTTCGCCTCAAAGCCAAGCCCGAGCGCGCCCTGGGCCCGGGGGCTACTGTCGGCATTCTGGGAATGGGGGTCCCTAGACTTGCCTGCATGCGGCCCACGGCGTGGCTGGGCTGGCAGGTCTGTACGGCCCGTCTTCATCGACAAGGCATTCAAGACCCTCGTGAGGGGCCAAGCCTCGTGAGGCGGACGACGCAAGACCTCCTCAGGAGCGTCCTCACTAAGCCGGCTCGCGAGGGGCAGAGGGATCAAGGCAAGGCAAACCTTGCGAGGTCCTTATGACGTGAGCCATGACGATCGAGACCAGACGGGCGCCAAGCGGGCGCCAGCGCGCGCAGTGTCCTCGCTTCCTCTTTGGTGCCAAGGGGGCAAACGCGGGCGCGGAGTACCGAGGCATCAAGCAAAGGTTTCCATATTGGTGCAACGAGACCAAGACCAGAAGGACGGCAAGACAGAGGTCACCGTGGTTCCCAGGACGGCGTCACCACCAGAGCCTTTGGCAGGCGAAGACCGCTTTTGTCAGGATAAGCTGTACTAGTTGTCCCCTTTCAAATTGGCCGTTGTTGGCTCCCTTCCCGCTCAATATTTGGGGAGAGGACCAGGGCCTATATAAGTAGAACTAGCCACCACAGTAGAGGGACGATTGGATCGACCTCACAACAACAACGAAAAGAGAGCACAAGAGCACCTCAACCTCAGGAGGCTGCTCTTCCCCTTGTACTATTCATCATCAGCCCAAGAGACAATCCACCACCACCACACTGGAGTAGGGTATTACACCACAACGGTGGCCCAAACCAGTATAAATCTTGTGTCTTTTTCTTGTGAGTTCTTCGAGTTCGTCCGCGAGATCTTAGAGAGCTAGGGCGTGGATCGATAGGGAGAAAACCTTCACGCGCACCCCAGTGTTCGAACCTCAAGGGTTTGTCGGAACCCGTGATCCGACAATACCCTACTCCAGTGTGGTGTGGTAAATTGCCTCTTGGGCTGAGGATGAATAGTTACAAGGGAAGAACAGCCTCCTGAGGAGAGGTGCTCTTGTGCTTGGTGAGCTTGTGCGTATGAGGGTGGAATGGATCTCCCTCCCACCTATGGTGATGGCTAGTCCTATTTATAGAGGCCCTGGTCCTCTTCCCAAATGCTGGCGGGAAGGGATGCCACAATGGCCAAATTTGAAGGGAGACAACTAGTACAAGTTATCCTGACTAAAGGTGGTCTTCGCCTGCCAAAGGCTCTGCTCATGGCGCCGTCCTGGGCTCCACGGTGACCTTCGTCCTGCTGGTCTTGGTCTTGTTGCACTGATATGGAAACCTTTGCCTGATGCCTCGAGACTCCTCACCTGCACCTGTCCCTTTAGCACCAAAGAGGAAACGAGGACACTGCGCGCGCTGGCGCCCGCCTGGTGCCCGCCTGGCCTTGGTCGTCATGGCTTCCGTCACAGGAACCTCGCGAGGTGCCCCTTGCCTTGATCTCTCCGCCCCTCGTGAGCCAGCCTGGTGAGGCCGCCCTCGAGGAGGTCTTGCATCGTCTGCCTCGCGAGGCTCGGCCCCTAGAGAGGGTCTTGAGTGTTTGCTGGTGAAGATGGGCCGTACGGGGTCGCTGGCAGAGCCACGTCGTGGACCGCATGCAGGCAAGTCTGGGGACCCCCATTCCCAGGACACCGAGAAATTTCTTGATTTCTTGCCTAGGAGTTTGATCATTAATAAAAAGAAGGAAACTCCTAAGGGTTATAGGTTTTCCATTGAAGAAATGCCAACCAAAGATGACAATACCTAGATCTATTCTTGCTTCCATACCTAGCTAGGGGCGTTAAACGATAGCGCTTGTTGGGAGGCAACCCAATTTTATTTTTGTTTCTTGCTTTTTGTTTCTGTTTAGTAATAAATAATTCATCTAGCTTCTGTTTAGATGTGGTTTTATGTTTTTAATTAGTGTTTGTGCCAAGTAGAACCTTTGGGAAGACTTGGGGAAAGTCTTTGCGATCTTGCTATAAAAAACAGAAACTTTAGCGCTCATGAGATTAGCTGCCATTTTTTACTGGAGAGAGATATTAGGTTGATTCTTTTTTCAGATGATTAATAGACAAATTCCTCACGTACACCAATTTATTTAAGAATATTTGGGGTTACATAAATATACGTTTGATACAGATTGCTACAGACTGTTCTGTTTTTGACAGATTCTGTTTTTCGTGTGTTGTTTGCTTATTTTGATGAATCTATGGCTAGTATCGGGGGGTATGAACCATAGAGAAGTTGGAATGCAGTAGGTTTAACACCAATATAAATAAATAATGAGTTCATTACAGTACCTTGAAGTGGTGGTTTGTTTTCTTATACTAACGGATCTCGTGAGATTTTCTGTTGAGTTTTGTGTTGTGAAGTTTTCAAGTTTTGGGTAAAGGTTTGATGGATTTTGGAACAAGGAGTGGCAAGAGCCTAATATTTGGGATGCCCCGGAAGCCTAAGCTTGGGGATGCCCCAGAAGCCTAAGCTAAAATTCAAGGACAACCAAAAGCCTAAGCTTGGGGATGCACCCCAAGGTAAAATTCAAGGACAACCAAAAGCCTAAGCTTGGGGATGCCCCGGAAGGCATCCCCTCTTTCGTCTTCGTCCATTGGCAACTTTACTTGAGGCTATATTTTTATTCACCACATGATATGTGTTTTGCTTGGAGCGTCTTGTATGATTTGAGTCTTTGCTTATTAGTTTACCACAATCATCCTTGCTGTACACACCTTTTGGAGAGACACACATGAATCAGAATTTATTAACAATGTGCTTCACTTATATCTTTTGAGCTAGACAATTCTGCTCTAGTGCTTCACTTATATCTTTTAGAGCACGGTGGTGGTTTTATTTTATAGAAATTTTTGATCTCTCATGCTTCACTTATATCATTTTGAGAGTCTTTTAGAATAGCATGGTAATTTTCTTTGGCTATAAAATTAGTCCTAATATGATAGGCATCCAAGATGGGTATAATAAAAACTATCATAAAAAGTGCATTGAATACTACAAGAAGTTTGATACTTGATGATTGTTTTGAGATATGAAGATGGTAATATTAGAGTCGTGCTAGTTGAGTAGTTGTGAATTTGAGAAATACTTGTGTTGAAGTTTGCAAGTCCCGTAGCATGCATGTATGGTGACTGTTGTGTGACAAATTTGAAACATGAGGTGTTCTTTGATTGTCATCCTTATGAGTGGAGGTCGGGGATGAGCGATGGTCTTTTCCTACCAATCTATCCCCCTAGGAGCATGCGCTTAATGCTTGGTTTTTGATGACTTGTAGATTTTTGCAATAAGCATGTGAGTTATTTATGACTAATGTTGAGTCCATGGATTATACGCACTCTCACATTTCCATCATCGTTAGCCTCTTCGGTACCATGCATTGCCCTTTCTCAGCTTGAGAGTTGGTGCAAACTTCGCCGGTGCATCCAACCCCCGTGATATGATATGCTCTATCACACATAAACCTCCTTATATCTTCCTCAAAACAGCCACCATACCTACCTATTATGGCATTTCCATAGCCATTCCGAGATATATTGCCATGCAACATTCCACCGTTTAATTTATTATGACATGCTTCGTCACTATCATATTGCCTTGCATGATCATGTAGTTAACATCGTATTTGTGGAAAAGCCACCATGCATAATTTATCATACTGTCACTCTTGACTCAGTGCCCATCCCGGTACACCGCCGGAGGCACTCATATAGAGTCATATTTTGTTCTAGTATCGAGTTGTAATCATTGAGTTGTAAATAAATAGAAGTGTGATGATCATCATTAATAGAGCATTGTCCCAAAAAAGGGGACAATGCTACTATCCTTTTTCCACACTTGTGCTTCAAAGTAGCACCATGATCTTTATGATAGAGAGTCTCTTATTTTGTCACTTTCATATACTAGTGGGAATTTTTCATTATAGAACTTGACTTGTATATTCCAACAATGGGCTTCCTCAAATGCCCTAGGTCTTCGTGTGCAAGCAAGTTGGATGCACACCCACTTAGTTTCTTTTGTTGAGCTTTCGTACATTTATAGCTCTAGTGCATCCGTTGCATGGCAATCCCTACTCCTTGAATTGGCATCAATTGATGGGCATCTCCCTAGACCGTTGATTAGCTGCGTCAATGTGAGACTTTCTCCTTTTTGTCTTTTCCACACAACCCCCATCATTATATTCTATTCCACCCATAGTGCTATGTCCATGGCTCACGCTCATGTATTGCGTGAAAGTTGAAAAAAGTTTGAGATTACTAAAGTATGAAACAATTGCTTGGCTTGTCATCGGGGTTGTGCATGATGAGAGCATTTTTGTGTGACAAAAATGAAGCATAGCCAAACTATATGATTTTGTAGGGATAAGCTTTCTTTGGCCATGTTATTTTGAGAAGACATAATTGCTTAGTTAGTATGCTTGAAGTATTATTATTTTTATTTCAATATTAAACTTTTATCTTGAATCTTTCGGATCTGAACATTCATGCCACAATAAAGAGAATTACTTTGAAAATTATGTTAGGTAGCATAACACATCAAAAATTCTGTTTTTATCATTTACCTACTCGAGGACGAGCGGGAATTAAGCTTGGGGATGCTTGATACGTCTCCGGCGTATCTATAATTTTTGATTGTTCCATGCTATTATATTATCTGTTTTGGATGTTTAATGGGCTTTATTGTGCACTTTTATATTATTTTTGGGACTAACCTATTAATCGAAGGCCCAGTGCAAATTGCTGTTTTTTTTGCCTATTTCAGTGTTTCACAAAAAAGGAATGTCAAACGGAATCCTAACAGAATGAAACCTTCGCGAGGATGTTTTTGGAACAAACGCAATCCAGGAGACTTGGAGTGGACGTCAAGGAAGCAGCGAGGAAGCCACAAGGCAGGAGGGCGTGCCATAGGGGGGGTGGGCGTGCCCCCACCCTCGTGGGCCCCTCGTGGCTCCACCGACCTACTTCTTTCGCCTATATATATATATATATATATATATATATATATATATATACTCATATGCCCTGAAAACATCCAGGAGCCCCACGAAACCCTATTTCCACCGTCGCAACCTTCTGTACCCGTGAGATCCCATCTTGGGGCCTTTTCCGGCGCTCCGCCGGAGGGGGAATCGATGACGGAGGGCTTCTACATCAACACCATAGCCTCTCCGATGATGTGTGAGTAATTTACCACTGACCTTTGAGTCCATAGTTATTAGCTAGATGGCTTCTTCTCTCTCTTTGGATATCAATACAAAGTTTTCCTCGATTTTCTTGGAGATCTATTCGATGTAATTCTTTTTGCGATGTGTTTGTCGAGATCCGATGAATTGTGGGTTTATGATCAAGATTATGTATGAACAATATTGATTCTTCTGTGAATTCTTATATGCATGATTTAAATATCTTTTCAAGTCTCTTCGAATTATCAGTTTGGTTTGGCCTACTAGATTGATCTTTCTTGCAACGAGAGAAGTGCTTAGCTTTGGGTTCAATCTTGCGGTGTCCTTTCTCAGTGACAGCAAGGGCAGCAAGGCACATATTGTATTGTTGTCATCGAGGTTAATAAGATGGGGTTTATATCATATTGCTTGAGTTTATCCCTCTA
This sequence comes from Triticum urartu, assembly GCF_003073215.2. NCBI lineage: Eukaryota > Viridiplantae > Streptophyta > Magnoliopsida > Poales > Poaceae > Triticum > Triticum urartu. The sequence goes on from NC_053024.1 coordinate 114,372,783, forward strand.
CATCATGTCATCTTGCCTAATGTGTTACTCTGTTCTTATGAACTTAATACTCTAGATGCATGCTGGATAGCGGTCGATGTGTCGAGTAATATTAGTAGATGCAGAATCGTTTCGGTCTACTTGTCACGGGCATGATGACTATATACATGATCATGCCTAGATATTCTCATAACTATGCGCTTTTCTATCAATTGCTCGACAGTAATTTGTTCACCCACCGTAGATTATGCTATCTTGAGAGAAGCCACTAGTGAAACCTATGCCCCCGGGTCTATTCTCCATTATATTATTTTCCTGTCAACTTGCCATTTTTTGTCGCTATTTATTTTGCAATCTTTACTTTTCAATCTATACAACAAAAATACCAAAAGTATTTTATCTTATTATCCTTATCAGATCTCACTTTTGCAAGTGGCCATGAAGGGATTGACAACCCCTTTATCGCGTTGGTTGCAAGGTTCTTGATTGTTAGTGCATGTACGAGGGACTTGTGTGTAGTCTCCTACTGGATTGATACCTTGGTTCTCAAAAACCGAGGGAAATACTTGTGCTACTTTGTTGCATCACCCTTTCCTCTTCAAGGGAAAACCAACGCATGCTCAAGAGGTAGCAGTTGTCAATCACTTCACGGTCACTTGCAAAGGTGAGATCTAATAGAGATAGATAAAACTAAACAAAAGATAACTAAATATTTTTGAGTTTTTTGGTTTATAGATCTGAAAATAAAAGATTGCAAGAATAGTAAATCGGAAACTAATATGATGGAAAATAGACCCGGGGGCCATAGGTTTCACTAGAGGCTTCTCTCTTGAAGGCAAATAATACAGTGGGTGAACAAATTACTGTCGAGCAATTGATAGAAAAGAGCAAAGTTATGACAATATCCAAATAATATCAAAGTTATCAAATCGATAATTCAAAGAGAAATATGAAGATATCAAATCATGCACTGGTGCGCGTCGGTCCTAAACAAACAGTTTTAACCCCTTTCCGCGGCGGCATTTGGAAACGTCGCCAAGTGCGTGTGTGCGATAGGGTGTCCTTTCCACACGACCCAAAAATCGTCGGGGATAGGCCCTCCTGGGACCCAGGCTGGGGCCGTGTGTGATCGGGCAAGGCATCGAAACCCAATCATTTCCGTAGGTATGTACATCCCACACGGTAATCCGAGAAAATCATTTCCGTAGGTATGTACTTCCCACACGGTGAATCCTAGAAAAACAATTCCATTCATATGTATATCACACACAGTCAATCCAAGGAATACATTTCCGTTCTTATGTATATCCCACACAGTCAATCCAGGGAAAACGTTTTCGTTCGTATGTACATCGCACACAGTTTTATGTATACGCTCGTTTGTGAAAGGTGTAACTATCTCACATGCTCTGCCTTGGTTAACTGTTTGCTTTCATTAACTACATCACACACGATTTGATGTAGAAAACTGTGTGGCATTGGGCTATCCATCACAAGCGCTTTTACTGCCAGAACTGTTTGCAAAGTTCCATGACCGTCTGTTGTCTTTTTATTTTTGCCTATAATTTATTATTCTAATTGGAAATTTTGAAATATGAAACGTGCAATTCAAATTCTCAGCACAATGGTTCAACAACGAATCCATAAATAAAATTGTCAGTACAATATGTTCAGTAATTATAGGATTAGGTAGCAATTAACTATGATGAACCACAGTATTTAAAGGCGGTAAAAGTGAAGAGACAAGTGTAAATCATTTTGACTGCCGATGGTGTTGAAGAAGCGGAATGCCCATAATGTGCCTTCCTGCATGCCATAGGCATGAATCACTTTTGTCCAACCCCTTGTGACGAGCACCCGCCCATCCTTCACCGCCTTCAGGAAGACTTCTAGAGCATTATCATGGTAGCATGAATTATATACTTTAACCTTAGTTGCCTCCACTCCGGTCATGTAGTTTGCAAGGTAATCATCAGTAAATAGCTTCGGAAACCACTGAAAAGAGAAAATATTAGATACTGAGGTCTAATAGAGTAACTTGTTGTGGGCAGGGGGGAAAAGGCAACACATTACTTACCATCCTAAAGTTCACTATTGTCTTTGACAAAGTGTAAATAAAGAGCTTAATTCCAATCACCCGTTTCTTTCGCCTAACAATCTTTCTTAGTTTCCTCACTTGACGCTTGTTCATGAATATCTCATTGCCCCATATGCAAAAGGGGTCGAAGCATGGATTAGTACCGCTCATGTATGTACCTACAAGCAACCAGTAAACGTTCGAAGCTAAACTAAGATTGCTCAAATGATGTAAAATACAACTACCTATGTTCCTAAGTACAAGTATTTTTTTTGAGATTTCAATATGAACTACATATGGATGTATATAGAGTTATAGATATAGTTTAGATTATAATCTAGATTCACTCATTTTGCTCCTTATGTAGTCTATATTGGAATCTCTAAAAATACTTATATTAAGGAATAGATGGTGTATAAGACATGGGATGCAGCTAACCTCGACGGCAAACAACAGCATCGCCCATTGTAGCCCCGTGTAAGTACATGGAAAGCCAATGTTAACTACAACAGGGTTAACATCCACCAAAAATAGTAAATGGTAATAAAACGTCAGCATCTGTAGTGATACCTTCATTTCGAAAGAGTAGCACGGTAGCAAAGGGACGGATTAAAAAGTGGATACAACTGTTTATTGCAACAGACTTAACAACATCCTAATTCATGTTTTGTAAGTTTGTAGCCATTGAAATACAACTCTTTAAAAATGGATACAACTGTTAATTGCAATAGGCTTAATGGCCATTGAAACCGTTACTGATAGAAATGCAATTGGCAGAGATAAACATCACAGGGCAGGTGCTGCCAGAGCAGATAATGGCCCAGTTGTCTATAAAAAGCTAGGGAAAATAGCTAAAACTTGTTAGGCATGTTTACTACAACATGCTTAATACATCGACCATACAAAACATAGCCATTAATTGCAACTGGTATTGGTAAGATTGAACTGGTGGGTACATACTTGGTAAGTCTTGAGAGGTAGTTGTTGGGACACTTCATCTTGGCCAGAGCCCGCCCAAAGTCAGTGGCGGCGGAGGCGAGCTGTTCCTTCGGGTCAAAGCGTGGATCAGTGCCACTGACATGTGTACTGATACGTCCATTTTGCATCATGCTTTTATATCGATATTTATTGCATTATGGGCTGTTATTACACATTATGTCACAATAATTATGCCTATTCTCTCTTATTTTACAAGGTTTACATGAAGAGGGGGAATGCCGGCAGCTGGAATTCTGGGCTGGAAAAGTAGCAACTATTAAAGACCTATTCTGCACAACTCCAAAAGTCCTGAAACTTCACGGGAGCAAGTTTCAGAATATATAAAAAATATTGGGCGAAAGAAGTACCAGAGGGGGGCCACCCACCGTCCATGAGGGTGGGGCGCGCCCCCTGCCTCGTGGGCCCCCTGGCAACCCTCTGATGCCCATCTTTCACTATATGGAGTCTTTTGTCGAGGAAAAAATCATAAGCAAGCTCATGGGATGAAACTCCGCCGCCACGAGGCGGAACCTTGGCGGTACCAATCTAGGGCTCTGGCGGAGCTGTTCTGCCGGGGAAACTTCCCTCCGGGAGGGGGAAATCATCACGATCGTCATCACCAACGATCCTCTCATCGGGAGGGGATCAATCTCCATCAACATCTTCACCGGCACTATCTCATCTCAACCCTAGTTCATCTCTTGTATCCAATCTTTGTATCAAAACCACAGATTGGTACCTGTGGGTTGCTAGTAGTGTTGATTACTCCTTGTAGTTGATGCTAGTTGGTTTACTTGGTGGAAGATCATATGTTCAGATCCATTACGCGTATTAATACCCCTCTAATTATGAACATGAATATGATTTATGAGTAGTTACGTTTGTTCCTAAGGACATGGGAGAGGTCTTGCTATAAGTAGTCATGTGAATTTGGTATTCGTTTGATATTTTGATGAGATGTATGTTGTCTTTCCTCTGGTGGTGTCATGTGAACGTCGACTACATGACACTTCACCATTGTCTGGGCCTATAGGAGGGCATTGGGAAGTAATAAGTAGATGATGGGTTGCTAGAGTGATAGAAGCTTAAACCCTAGTTTATGCTTTGCTTCGTAAGGGGCTAATTTGGATCCATATGTTTCATGCTATGGTTAGGTTTACCTTAATACTTCTGTTGTAGTTGCGGATGCTTGCAATAGGGGTTAATCAAAAGTGGGCTGCTTGTCCAAGGAAGGACAGTACCCAAGCACCGGTCCACCCACATATCAAATTATCAAAGTACCGAACGCGAATCATATGAGCGTGATGAAAACTAGCTTGACGATAATTCCCATGTGTCCTCGGGAGCGTTTTCCTTTATATAAGAGTTCGTTGATGCTAGTTGGTTTACTTGGTGGAAGATCATATGTTCAGATCCATTACGCGTATTAATACCCCTCTAATTATGAACATGAATATGATTTATGAGTAGTTACGTTTGTTCCTAAGGACATGGGAGAGGTCTTGCTATAAGTAGTCATGTGAATTTGGTATTCGTTTGATATTTTGATGAGATGTATGTTGTCTTTCCTCTGGTGGTGTCATGTGAACGTCGACTACATGACACTTCACCATTGTCTGGGCCTATAGGAGGGCATTGGGAAGTAATAAGTAGATGATGGGTTGCTAGAGTGATAGAAGCTTAAACCCTAGTTTATGCTTTGCTTCGTAAGGGGCTAATTTGGATCCATATGTTTCATGCTATGGTTAGGTTTACCTTAATACTTCTGTTGTAGTTGCGGATGCTTGCAATAGGGGTTAATCAAAAGTGGGCTGCTTGTCCAAGGAAGGACAGTACCCAAGCACCGGTCCACCCACATATCAAATTATCAAAGTACCGAACGCGAATCATATGAGCGTGATGAAAACTAGCTTGACGATAATTCCCATGTGTCCTCGGGAGCGTTTTCCTTTATATAAGAGTTCGTCCAGGCTTGTCCTTTGCTACAAAAAGGATTGGGCCATCTTTCTGCACCTTATTCACTTTATTTACTTGTTACCCATTACAAATTATCTTATCACAAAACTATCTGTTACCGATAATTTCAGTGCTTGTAGAGAATACGTTGCTAAAAACTGCTTATCATTTCCTTTTGCTCCTCGTTGGGTTCGACGCTCTTACTTATCGAATGGACTATGATAGATCCACTACACTTGTGGGTCATCAAGACTCTTTTCTGGCGCCATTGCTGGGGAGTGAAGCGCCTTTGGTAGGTGGAATTTGGTAAGGAAAAATTTATATAGTGTGTTGAAATTTACTGTCACTTGTTACTATGGAACATAATCCTTTGAGGGGCTTGTTCGGGGTATCTTCCCCCCTGACCAGTAGAGCAAAGAGTTTCTCCTCAACCTACTGAACCTACTGAAAATGTTTACTTTGAAATTCCTTCGGGTATGATAGAGAAACTGCTAGCTAATCCTTTCACAGGTGATGGAACATTACATCCCGATTTGCACCTAATCTATGTGGATGAAGTTTATGGATTATTTAAGCTTGTAGGTATGCTCGAGGATGTTATCAAGAAAAAGATCTTCCCTTTATCTTTGAAGGGAGAGGCATTGACATGGTTTAGGCTATGTGATGATATGGGATCATGGAACTACAACCAATTGAAATTGGAATTTCATCAGAAATTTTATCCTATGCATCTTGTTCATCGTGATCGCAATTATATATATATATATATTGGCCTCACGAAGGAGAAAGCATCGCTCAAGCTTGGGGGAGGCTTAAGTCAATGTTATATTCATGCCCCAATCATGAACTCTCAAGAGAAATTATTATTCAAAAAATTTATGCTCGGCTTTCTCTCGGTAATATCTCCATGCTCGATACTTCTTTTACTAGTTCTTTTATGATGAAGACTATTGAATTCAAATGGGATTTATTGGAAAGAATTAAACGCAACTCTAAAGATTGGGATCTCGACGAAGGTAAGGAGTCAGGTATGAAACCTAAGTTTGATTGTGTTAAATATTTTGTGGATACCGATGCTTTTCGTGAATTTAGCACTAAATATGGACTTGACTCTGAGATAGTAGCTTCTTTCTGTGAATCCTTTGCTACTCATGTTGATCTCCCTAAGGATAAGTGGTTTAAATATAATCCTCCCATTGAATTAAAAGTAGTTGCACCTATTAAAGTTGAATAAAATACTATCACTTATAATGATCATGTTGTTCCTACTGCTTATATTGAGAAACCACCTTTCCCTGTTAGAATAAAGGATCATGCTAAAGCTTCAACTGTAGTTCGTAAGAGTAATACTAGAACACCTGCACCCTCTGAGAAAATTAAAGTTGAACCTAGTATTGCTATGGTTAAAGATCTCTTGGCTGATAATATTGATGGGCATGTTATTTACTTCTGTGATGAAGCTGCTAGAATTGCTAGACCCGATACTAAGAATAAATATAGACCTGTTGTAGGCATGCCTGTTATTTCTGTTAAAATAGGAGGTCATTGCTATCATGTCTTATATGATATGGGTGCTAGTGCAAGTGCAATACCTCATTCCTTATATAAAGAAATTATGCATGATATTGCACCTCCTGAGATAGAGGAAATTGATGTTACAATTAAGCTTGCCAATAGAGACACTATTTCCCCAGTTGGGATTGTTAGAGATGTTGAAGTCTTGTGTGGGAAAGTTATATATCCTGCCGATTTTCTTGTTTTTGGTTCCCCACAAGATAACTTTTGTCCCATTATATTTGGTAGACCCTTCTTGAATACTGTTAATGTTAAGATAGACTGCAATAAGGATATTGTATCTGTTGGTTTAGGGGATATGTCTCATGAATTTAATTTTGCTAAATTTTGTAAACAATCCCATGATAAAGAATTGCCTAGTAAAGATGAAATTATTGGTCTTGCTTCTATTGTCGTGCCTCCTAATGATCCTTTAGAACAATATTTGCTAGACCATGAAAATGATATGTTTATGAATGAAAGAAGGGAAATAGGTGAAGTATTCTTTAAATAGGGACCTATTTTGAAACACAACTTGCTTGTTGAAATCCTAGGGGATCCTCCTCCACCCAAGGGTGATCCTGTATTTGAATTTAAACCATTACCTGATACTCTTAAATATGCTTATCTTGATGAGAAAGAGATATATCCTGTTATTATTAGTGCTAACCTTTCAGAGCATGAAGAAAAGAAATTATTGAAAACTCTGAAGAAGCACCGTGCTGCTATTGGATATACTCTTGATGATCTTAAGGGCATTAGTCCCACTCTATGCCAGCACAAAATAAAATTGGAGAAAGACGCGAAACCGGTTGTTGATCACCAACGACGGTTAAATCCTAAGATGAAAGAAGTGGTAAGAAAAGAAATACTAAAGCTTCTGGAGGCAGGTATAATTTATCCCGTTGCTGATAGTCAATGGGTAAGTCTTGTCCATTGTGTCCCTAAGAAGGGAGGTATCACTGTTGTTCCTAATGATAAAGATGAATTGATCCCACAAAGAATTGTTACAGGTTATAGAATGCTAATTGATTTCCGCAAATTAAATAAAGCTACTAAAAAGATCATTACCCTTTACCTTTTATTGATCAAATGCTAGAAATATTATCCAAACATACACATTTTTGCTTTCTAGATGGTTATTCTGGTTTCTCTCAACTACCTGTGTCAAACGAGGATCAAGAAAAGACAACTTTTACTTGCCCTTTCGGTACCTTTGCTGATAGACGTATGTCTTTTGGTTTATGCAATGCACCTGCTACCTTTCAAAGATATATGACTGCTATATTCTCTGACTTTTGTGAAAAGATTGTTGAGGTTTTCATGGATGATTTCTCTGTTTATGGAACTTCTTTTGATGATTGCTTAAGCAACCTTGATCGAGTTTTGCAGAGATGTGAAGAAACTAATCTTGTCTTGAATTGGGAGAAGTGCCACTTTATGGTTAATGAAGGTATAGTCTTGGGGCATAAAATTTCTGAAAGAGGTATTGAAGTTGATAAAGCTAAAGTTGATGCTATTGAAAAGATGTAGTGTCCTAAGGACATTAAAGGTATACAAAGTTTTCTTGGTCATGTCGGTTTTTATAGGAGGTTCATTAAGGACTTCTCTAAAATTTATAGGCCTCTGACTAATCTCTTACAAAAAGATGTTCCTTTTGTCTTTGATGATGATTGTGTAGAAGCATTTGAAATACTTAAGAAAGCTTTGATTTCTGCACCTATTGTTCAGCCTCCTAATTGGAATTTACAAATTGAAATTATGTGTGATGCTAGTGATTATGCTGTAGGGGCTGTTATAGGGAAAAGAGTTGATAAGAAATTAAATGCTATCCAATATGCTAGTAAAACTCTAGATGGTACCCAAAGAAATTATGCTACTACTGAAAAAGAATTTTTAGCGGTTGTATTTGCTTGTGATAAGTTCAGACCTTACATTGTTGATTCTAAAGTAACTGTTCACACTGATCAGGCTGCTATTAAATATCTTATGGAAAAGAAAGATGCTAAACCTAGACTTATTAGATGGGTTCTCCTACTACAAGAATTTGATTTGCATATTGTTGATAGAAAGGGAGCTGAGAACCCCGTTGCAGACAACTTGTCTAGGTTAGAGAATGTTCTTGATGACCCACTACCTATTGATGATAGCTTTCCTGATGAACAATTAGCTGTGATAAATGCTTCTTGCATTGCTCCATGGTACGTGCTAATTATATTGTTGCTAAATATATACCACCTTGTTTCACATACCAGCAAAAGAAAAAAGTTCTTCTATGATTTAAGATATTACTTTTTGGATGACCCACACCTTTATAAAGGAGTAGATGGTGTTATTAGACGTTGTGTACCTGATCATGAACAGGAACAGATCCTACGCAAGTGTCACTCTGAGGCTTATGGAGGACACCATGCTGGAGATAGAACTGCACATAAGGTATTGCAATCCGGTTTTTATTGGCCTACTCTCTTCAAGGATGCTCGTAAGTTTGTCTTGTCTTGTGATGAATGTCAAAGAATTGGTAATATTAGTAGACGTCAAGAAATGCCTATGAATTATTCACTTGTTATTGAACCATTTGATGTTTGGGGCTTTGATTATATGGGACCGTTTCCTTCCTCTAATGGGTATACACATATTTTAGTTGCTGTTGATTACGTTACTAAGTGGGTAGAAGCTATTCCAACTAGTAGTGTTGATCATAACACCTCTATTAAGATGCTTAAAGAAGTTAATTTTTCCAAGGTTTGGAGTCCCTAGATACTTAATGACTGATGGTGGTTCACATTTTATTCATGGTGCCTTTCGTAAAATGCTTGCTAAGTATGATGTTAATCATAGAATTGCATCTCTGTATCACCCACAGTCTAGTGGTCAAGTAGAATTGAGTAATAGAGAGCTGAAATTAATTTTGCAAAAGACTGTTAATAGATCTAGAAAGAATTGGTCCAAGAAACTTGATGATGCATTATGGGCCTATAGAACTGCATATAAAAACCCTATGGGTATGTCTCCGTATAAAATGGTTTATGGTAAAGCATGTCACTTACCTCTTGAACTTGAACATAAGGCATATTGGGCCATTAAAGAGCTCAATTATGATTTCAAACTTTCCGGTGAGAAGAGGCTTTTTGGCATTAGCTCACTTGATGAATGGAGAACCCAGGCCTATGAGAACGCCAAACTATTTAAAGAAAAGGTTAAAAGATGGCATGATAAAAGGATACAAAAACGTGAGTTTAACGTAGGTGATTATGTATTGTTATACAACTCTCGTTTAAGATTTTTTGCAGGCAAACTCCTCTCTAAATGGGAAGGTCCTTATGTCATCGAGGAGGTCTATCGTTTTGGTGCCATAAAAATCAACAACTTCGAAGGCACAAATCCGAGGGTGGTGAACGGTCAAAGAATCAAACATTATATCTCAGGTAATCCCATAAATGTTGAAACTAATGTTATTGAAATTGTGACCCCGGAGGAATACATAAGGGACACTTTCCAGAACGTTTCAGACTCCAAAAAGGAATAGGTACGTGGTACGGTAAGTGAACCAACTCCAAAACAGTTCTAATGGCAATTTCTCTCCGTTTTGGAATATTTAAGAAAATAGGAAAATAAGAAGTAGTCCAGAAAGGACACGAGGCTTCCACGAGGGTGGAGGGCACGCCCTACCCCCTGGGTGCGCCCCCTGCCTCGTGGGCACCTCATGTGCTCTCCGAACTCCGTTTTCTTGCACGATACTTCTTTTGGTCGGTAAAAATTCATTATATAATCTCCCGAAGGTTTTGACCACCATATCACGCAAAAATCTCATGTTTTTGTTTCAAGTTGTTTTCTGCCAGGGTTGCAAGGCCAGGCATCATGTCGTCTCCATCCTCCTCCAACAATGAGGGCAACAATGCTTGGCTAATGAAGATAGAGCTGAAGAGAGAAGAGCCCGAAGAGATTAATAAGGATGATGGGATCAAGAAGGCCATGGGGGATCAAGTTCCGACAGTGGTAGAAGAAGACATCCTTCAACCTCATCACAATCTCCTTACCCCAACGGAGATTGAAGCTTTCAAGATGATTGAGTTAGCTCGCATTCAAAACAAGTATCTCACGAGTGAAAATATTTTGTTGAAGGAGCGTATCATCGCACTCAAGGGCATTATCTGCAAATTGGAGGATCTCCTACGCTCGATGTGCGACTATCCATCATCACCAACACCTTATTCCTCAACAAAGAAGAACTGAGTATTGGGTATGGGCACTCCCCTTAGAAATTGCCAAGCTTGGGGGAGTGCCCCGGTATCGTATCACCATCGCACTTTTATCTTTACCGTTTTTCTTAGTTCGATCCTTTTGTTAATATCTTGATCTAGTAGAATAAAGTTTTAGTATGATCTAGTTTTGAGTCTTGCTTTATGATCCTTCTATGTAATCGAGTCCATGAGCTATATATAACGAAGATTAGTGTTGAGTCAAGGGCTTGATTATCTTGCTATGATCTTGATGGAATAAAATAAAAGAGAAAGAATAAAAAGAAATAAAGAGATCATATGGATCTTATGGAGAGTAATGACTTCACATATAAAGAGTATGATGAATAAAAATTGTTGAGAGTTGACAAGCATAGTTTTGGTCATCGTTGCAATTAATAGGAAGTAATAAAGAAAGAGAGGTTTTAACATATAAATATACTATCTTGGAAATCTTTTATGATTGTGAGCAGTCATTAAAATATGACATGCTAAAGAGTTGATGTTGGACAAGGAAGACAACATAATGGGTTATGTTTTCTTACATCTGACTTAAATTATATTGTCATGGATCATCCAACATGTTGAGCTTGCCTTTCCCTCTCATGCTAGCCAAATTCTGTGCGCCAAGTAGAGATACTACTTGTGCTTCCAAATATCCTTAAACCCAGTTTCGCCATGAGAGTCCACCATATCTACCTATGGATTGAGTAAGATCCTTCAAGTAAGTTGTCATCGTTGCAAGTAATAAAAATTGCTCTCTAAATATGTATGATTTATTAGTGCGGAGAAAATAAGCTTTATATGATCTTGTGATCTGGAAGAAATAAAAGCGACAGACTGCATAATAAAGGTCCATATCACAAGTGGCAATATAAAGTGACGTTCTTTTGCATTAAGATTTTGTGCATCCAACCATAAAAGCACATGAAAACCTCTGCTTCCCTCTGCGAAGGGCCTATCTTTTATTCTTATCTTATACTTCATGCAAGAGTCATGGTGATCTTCACCTTTCCTTTTTAAATTTTATCCTTTGGAAAGCACAATGTGTTGGAAAGATCCTGATATCTATGGCTAATTGGATGTGAGTTTTCATGAACTATTATTGTTGACATTACCCTTGAGGTAAAAGGTTGGGAGGCAAAACTATAAGCCCCTATCTTTCTCTGTGTCCGATTAAAACTTCACAACCATAAAAATCGCGTGAGTGTTAGCAATTGTGAAAGACTAAATGATGGTTGAGTATGTGGACTTGCTGAAGAGCTCTTATTGACTCTTTCTGATGTTATGATAAATTGCAATTGCCTCAATGACTGAGATTATAGTTTGTTGGTTCTCAATGAAGTTTCTGGTTCATACTTGAAATTGTGATTGAATTATTACTTCAGCATAAGAGATCATATGACAATATATGTATATGTTGATGTTCTAAGAATGATCATGATGCCCTCATGTCTATATTTTATTTTTATCGACACCTCTATCTCTAAACATGTGTACATATTTTTTCGATTTCGGCTTTCGCTTGAGGACAAGCGAGGACTAAGATTGGGGGAGTTGATACGTCCATTTTGCATCATGCTTTTATATCGATATTTATTGCATTATGGGCTGTTATTACACATTATGTCACAATACTTATGCCTATTCTCTCTTATTTTGCAAGGTTTACATGAAGAGGGGGAATGCCAGCAGCTGGAATTCTGGGCTGGAAAATGAGCAAATATTAAAGACCTATTCTGCACAACTCCAAAAGTCCTAAAACTTCACGGGAGCAAGTTTCAGAATATAAAAAAAATATTGGGCGAAAGAAGTACCAGAGGGGGGCCACCCACCATCCACGAGGGTGGGGGCGCGCCCTACCCCCCTGGGCGCGCCCCCTGCCTCGTGGGCCCCCTAGCAGCCCTCTAATGCCCATCTTTGGCTATATGGAGTCTTTCGTCGAGGAAAAATCATAAGAAAACTCACGGGACGAAACTCCGCCGCCACGAGGCAGAACCTTGGCGGTACCAATCTAGGGCTCTGGCGGAGCTGTTCTGCCGGGGAAACTTCCCTCCGAGAGGGGGAAATCATCACCATCGTCATCACCAATGATCCTCTCATCGGGAGGGGGTCAATATCCATCAACATCTTCATCATCACCATCTCATCTCAAACCCTAGTTCATCTCTTGTATCCAATCTTTGTATCAAAACCACAGATTGGTGCGTGTGGGTTGCTAGTAGTGTTGATTACTCCTTGTAGTTGATGCTAGTTGGTTTACTTGGTGGAAGATCATATGTTCAGATCCATTATGCATATTAATACCCCTCTGATTATGAACATAAATATGCTTTGTGAGTAGTTATGTTTGTTCCTGAGGACATGGGAGAAGTCTTGCTATAAGTAGTCATGTGAATTTGGTATTCGTTCGATATTTTGATGAGATGTATGTTGTCTTTCCTCTAGTGGTGTCATGTGAACGTAGACTACATGACACTTCACCATTGTTTGGGCCTAGAGGAGGGCATTGGGAAGTAATAAGTAGATGATGGGTTGCTAGAGTGACAGAAGCTTAAACCCTAGTTTATGCGTTGCTTCGTAAGAGGCTGATTTGGATCCATATGTTTCATGCTATGGTCAGGTTTACCTTAATACTTCTATTGTAGTTGCGGATGCTTGCAATAGGGGTTAATCAAAAGTGGGATGCTTGTCCAAGGAAGGACAGTACCCAAGCACCGGTCAACCCACATATCAAATTATCAAAGTACCGAACGTGAATCATATGAGCGTGATGAAAACTAGCTTGACGATAATTCCCATGTGTCCTCGGGAGCGTTTTCCTTTATATAAGAGTTTGTCCAGGATTTTCCTTTGCTACAAAAAGGATTGGGACATATTGCTGCACCTTATTTACTTTATTTACTTGTTACCCATTACAAATTATCTTATCACAAAACTATCTGTTACCGATAATTTCAGTGCTTGCAGAGAATACCTTGCTGAAAACTGCTTATCATTTCCTTCTGCTCCTCGTTGGGTTCGACACTCTTACTTATCGAAAGTACTACGATAGATCCCCTACACTTGTGGGTCATCAGTACCTACAGGAAACCAGTACATGGTAGAAGTTAAACTGCAATTGCACAAATGATGTGAAATACTGTAAGACATGGGATGTGGCTAACTCGACGGCAAACAACATCATCGGCCATTATGACCCTGCGTAAGTACATGGACAAGCATGTTAAGTACAACAGGGTTAGCATCCACCAAAAATAGCAAATGGGCAACATCTCTAGTATATCTTCATTGCGGAGAGTAGCACGGTAGCAAATGGACAGGTCAAAAATGGATACAACTATTACTTGCAACAAGCTTAAGTCATGTTTTGTAAGTTTGTAGCCATTGAAATACAACTGTTTAAAAATGGATTCAACTGTTAATTGCAACAGGCTTAATAGAAATTGAAACCGGTACTGATAAAAATGCAATTGGCATAGTTAAACACCACAAGGCAGGTGCTGCCAGAGCAGAGAATGGCCCAGATGTCTATAAAAAGGTAGGGAAAGTAGTAAAAACATGTTAGGCATGTTTACTAGAACATGCTTAATACATCGACCGTACAAAACATAGCCATTAATTGCAAATGGTATTGGTAAGAATGAACTAAAGAGTACATACTTGGTAAGTCCTGAGAGGTAGTTGTTGGGGCACTTCATCTTGGCCAGAGCTCGCCCAAAGTCAGCGACGGTGGAGGCGAGTTGGTCCTCCGGGTCGAAGTGTGGATCAGTGCCACTGACATTTGTACCTATAGGCAACCAGTAAATGGTAGAAGTTAAACTATGATTGCACAAATTATGTGAAATACTGTAAGACGTGGGATGCAGCTCACCTCGACGGCAAACAAAAGCATCAGCCGTTATGACCCTATATAAGTACATGGACAGGCATGTTAAGTACAACAGGGTTAGCATCCACTAAAAATAGCAAATGGGCAGCATCTCTAGTGATATCCTGAGTCATGTATTGTAAGTTTGTTGCTGGTATTGGTGAAATTGAGCTGGACACGGTAATATTTAAACATCACACAGTGTGCAGTACTGAAATAAACAAGGCACGAACATGCTTAATACATCAACCGTACAAATCATGGTCGTTGCAAGTAGTATTGGTAAGATTTAGCTGGTCAGATCTTACCTGTTATGTCCTGGGGGGTAGTCGCTGGGGGACTTCATCTGGGCCAGAGCCTGCACCATGTCGGCGGCAGCGGAGCCTCCGGGTCAACATGCATAGCGTCCATCGCGCCATGGACCGCCATCAGCTCCTGGCGGTTGGGATTTGGAGGCATGAGGATGTTTCGCAGGCGCCATTTAAGCAATCAGGCCGGGGACGTGATAGAGATCGGTGGGTTACCTGAATGGATCCAAGCAGAACGTTGATGTGGTTGAAGCTGTGGTTGCGGTGGCGGCGGTTTCAGATGCCGGTAGGGGGAGGCGCGAGCGAGGGGGATACTGAGGGGAAGGGGATGTGGTTGGAGGAATAAATTCTGAAATTGTGCACCTAATGAAAATTTTGGTGCGAAACTTGAAACTTGGGCGGGGGAAACACACAACACAGACGAAGCGCATAAAATAATCGTGTGCGAGAAAAAAGAAAGTTGGAAGATCCCGTCTCCAAAAAATGTACACATGTACTTTATTTTTTCGGTCAATGGTACGCCTGGTTTATTAGGAAACATCGCACAGGTAACTGACTTATGGGTCATTAACACAAAAAAACGCAGACGGGTACGGCATAGAAACCATGTGTTTTGTGATCTTCTAATGATTAACGCAAAAAAAAGGCACACGGGCACACTATCGGTGCACAAAAGGAGGGGTCCTATTTTGTACCCCTTTACTTGTGCGCGGGGAGTTGGAGCCGCGCTTGCGGCCACACCTAGCGGGGCAGAGAAAGGAAGCAAAGCCACAAGACAACCAGAACAATGCCAAGCTAGAAACACGAAGAGCAGAGGGGCGAGGGGGACTCCCCCAGCAAGGCCCTTGCTGGGGCGGCCTCCGTAGCCCCGGCAAGAACCTTGCTGGGGCAACTTTCCCAACACTAGCAGAGCCTCCCCCACCCCTTGAGCCCAAGAGTTCCAACACCATCAACCACTTTGGAACCGAGGCTCGGGAGGCACCTCCATAGTGGCATGCAAATCTTTGTGGAGACCAGAAGCACACAAGACTAGATGTTGAACAGAAGACGACGATCCTCGACAAGATCCTTGCCAAGGATACCCACGAGACCCCCGGCAAGACCCTTGCCGGGGACGACCATGATGCCACGGCAAGACCCTTGTCGGGGCCCTGGCAAGACTCTTTCCAAAAACATCCGCGGGGCCATAGCCAGGCCCACGTCTGCCAAGACTCCACCGCCGTTCCCATGCAGCTGCCAGCCCACCAGCTAGGCAGGCGCCCGCGTGGCGACGTGAGGCCTCTAGGCCAACTCGGCAAGAACCTGCATGGTGGCATGCAGATCTTCGTGAAGATTCAGCCACCGCACCAACTTAGCAGCCAGCCAACGTGGCGCTTCACGCCTCGTTAGTTCGAATGCGCGTCAAAGCCAGGCAAGGCGGCGACAGCTGGCACGAGCTTCCTTGTCGTCCCCGATAAAGCAAGAAGGGCACGTCGGTAGCGCATTAAATGCGTTTGTCCTACGGTGCCAGGAGATAGACTCGATTCCTGTATAGCTTTCCACCTCCGTTGTGCCACTATGGCAGCCCCTTTGACTATAAAAGGAGGCCCGCGGCATACTGGGAGAGGATTCGGATTTTTTGGGACCCTGCACGCCTTGTAGCTAGTCCAAGAACACCAGATAAACAGAAACCAGTAGGAGTAGGGTATTACGCATCACTTGCGGCCCGAACCTGGATAATCCCCCCGCGTTAATATCTCAATCCCTATCTTTCCATAGCTCTGTGCCTGTCAACCGTAGCAGAAAGGGATTCCTCGTGATCCCGTAGGTGTCGTTTCCCCCGACATCTTTGGTGTGCTAGGTAGGGGGTGCAAGCCATGGAAATATAGTTTTGGAGCCGATGCGATGACTCTTTCATGGGGACGGCTCGAAGGGAGAAGGCGACATCGATCGGCCGCCCTCTGGTGCCATCCGCAACTTCGACAGCCATCCACATGGCCCCGAAAAGCTAAGTCATGTAAAATTTTGGCTAATTTCATTTATGTGAGTATGTCCTCCCCGAAAGATATATTTCCTTGTATGGGAAACCTGCACGCAATGGGACCCTTCCGCTTTTGGCAACGCCCTTGTCTCTATCTCGAGTCCGCTCGACAGTTCATGCGGCCGCGCTGAGAACGACAAGGCGGCCTACCCGCTACCAGCCACGCTCTTGTCCTATTTCGAGTCCGCTCGATAGTTCCAGCGACCGTGCTGGAAGTGGCAAGGTGGTTTACCCAGCAGCAAGCACCCTCCCGGCAGGGTGCTAAGGATCTGTCCTCAAAGCACCACGGCATGGGTTTACGTGTTGGCGGCCTTATCTCACCAAGCGTAGGGTGCAAACATACAAAGAAACATCTAACGGGAAGATAGCATGCATGATATTGAAGTACTGCAGAGTTATATTACATCAAATAATCGTTGCGGTTCTAACTTAAGATAAAACTATCTTGGTCGTGAACTCGTAGCGGCAACGAGAAATGGGGTGCCTAGTCCCGACGCTGGCCCTCCACCCTCTCAACTCCATCGACGCAGTTGATGATGGGCTTGATACGCTCCTTGAGCACCGCGAGGTCCGCCTCCTCCGGCAAGCTCTCCAACGCATCGGCAAAGTTGACGGAGGGGTTCCAGAATGCCACCTTGGTGAGTACCTTGGTCAGGGCGCCCCGGCAGAGCCTTCGGGACTCGTTCGCCAGATAAGTTGCCCGGTTGGAGCGGAGCTGCTCCAGGGATCCAAGAACGCCTTCGAAGAACAGGGTCAGTCTGGCGTTGGGGCTCACGTTTGGCTCTGGGAGGTGCCTCACATTCGGCATCCCCATGGCAGCCAGCTTCGTGGTGATCCTGCCAGCGACGTCGGCGAGGCGATTGATCCAACAGTTTATGCTCTCCGTGTACTCCTTGTGTCCGGCGGCATCATCCCTCCGCAGCTGCCTCTCCTCCTCCAGGCCCTTGGTCAGGGTCTCTTCCCGGGCCCTGACCTCTGAAAGCGTCCCCTCAAGGCCCTCCAGCTTCAGCTTCAGGTTATTGATGGCGTCATTGGCCTTGGAGAGCAGCTCAGCCTTGCCAAGGATTGTGGCATGCGCCTCTGCCAGAGCGCCGTTGGCCACATCCTTCTCCTTCGTCAGCTTTAGGACCCGTTCCTTCAGCCCATCCCGCTCCACCTCCAGCTCCGCCACCTTGCCGGCATGGACCAGGGCTTGAGCATTGAGTGCCTCCTTGTGCCTCTCCTCTAGCTCCTGGGTCCGCTGCGCGACGAGCTTCTCGACCTCCTCATCTTTGCTGCGGAGTGTGGCGGCGAGCACCTCCTCACGAGCGGCAAGGTCCTCCTCCTGGGAGTTCAGCTCGGCCTAGTGCTCGTGCCGGGCGGCCTCATCCTTGGCGGCCTATTCCCTCGCCTCCTCCTGGGCTTTCTCGACGTCAGCCTACTTCAGGATGAGCTCCTGTCTGCGCTCAGCCAACAGATCCTGGGTGACTTTCAGTTCCTCATGGGCCTGGCGGAACCAGGCCTGCATCTCAGTGACACGCTCCTCGAGGTCCACCTCCGCTTTTTCCACCGCCGCCATCCTAGATTTCGCCTTGTCCAGGCGAGCACAGTGAAGCGCCTGGAGCTTCTGGAAGTTGACGCTCATGGCCCGAAGGAGCTGCTCCTCCTGGGAACCACCACCACCGGTGCTCGGTTCGTCAACAACCTCAAGCCCGGCGGCGGCGGGCGCCTCGTCATTGAACCCCCCCCCCCCCCTTCGGTTGGCGCCCTGGTGCTCGCCGTTCCTGGGAGGTGGACGAACAGGTCATCGCTCACCTTCAAATATTTGCTCGAGCCAGAGGCAGCCGAGGAGGAAGGTTGATTGTTGACCAACCCCTCCCCGGCAAGTCCCTTGCCGGCCTCCCCGGCAGGCCCCTCGGCGACCTCTTTAGTGGCGGTCTTGGTGGCCTCCTCGGCGACAATCTTGTTGGTCTCGTCCTCGGCGTCCCTGGCGACCTCCTTGATGACGGTGTCGATATCCTCCTGGGCCTCCGAGGAAGGGCCTGGGGACCAAGGAAGGGAATGAAACGGAGCCAAGACCAAGATTCAAAAAGCAGAAGAAGGAACAGGGATGAGAAGCAAACCACTTACCGGCACCAGGCTGGGAAGAAGTGGCGCCTTCCCCGCCAACGTTCGTTGCCGGGGCAGAGCCACCGGCACACAAGCTCGCTCCCTCCTCCTCCATATGTGTGGGCTCGGTGGTCGATGCCCTTGCCGGGGACACCCCTCTGGGCAGCGTAGTCGAGGGAGCGGCGCGTTGGGGGTGGCCCTCGGCGGCTCCTCCTGCTGTTGTTCTCCTCCTGCAAACCCGGCAAGGTCAGCATCAAAGATCCACACCCCAGGGCTCATCGGTGAAGGAGTGAGTGGCGGACTCACGCTGGGGGCTGAAGCGAGGGCTGCATCGGGGGCTGCTATCCGGGCTGCTCTCCACTAGCAGCAGCGTATGCGGAGTACAAGCCGGGGGCTTGTCGCCCGCCGAGGCCTTCGCCCTCTTCGCCACCCTCTGCGCTAGCATCTCCGTGCCCCTATGAGGATGACACCAAATCAAAGGAAGATAACACGGGCGTAAGGTCAGGAATTGATGGGGGCAGAATACTTACTCGTCCTCCACCTCCTCCTCCGCTAGCTTCCTCTTCCTTGTCGGGCTGAAGGACCTGAGGTCGAACTCGGCCTCCAGGGTGCCGTCTGAAGGAGGAGGAGAAGGGGACGGGGTCTGGTGCCACTTGGATGAGGAAGAAGCAGTTGTTGTCCTCTTCGCCACTGCGGCCTTCACCACCTTCTTCGTTGCCGCAGCCTTCATCGCCCTCGTCTCGCACACGGGCTGTCCCTGGGCCGGCTGCTGCTACGTGATCCTGCCGGGCCAGACCGGCTCGCCAGAGGAAGCCCGCCGCAGGACGCACCGCCTTCCCATGACCGGGGGATCGTTCGCCTCGACCTCCTTTTCGGACGACTCGTCGCCCACGTCTTCCATGAGGAGAGCCTCATCGCCAGTGTCGCTGGCCTTCCCAGCAGACTCCGCCCACTAGGAGAGCTCCCTCTCTTCCACGTCCATGTCGGCCTCATCCTCCACGCCGTCAGCGCTGTCGGCCTCCCTGGCGAGCACCGCCTCCGCGGACATGGCGGCGATGTAGTCCAGCTCCGCCTTGGTGGTGCCCTGGATGAGCAGCGGCTCATCACGGACATAGGCCTCCGACAAGGTGTTGAAGAACTCCTGCACCCTCTCCACTGGTGGCTCGGCCCAGGCTGGGTCAAGGCCATGTGCATTGAAGTCCGGCATCATCGCAATGATGTCGGACTGGCAAGAGTTGTTGCTCAGTGGGACCACTCCCACCGGTAACCCAAATAGGGGCCCCTTGACGGCCTTGCCGGCCTTCGCGGCCATACCGGTCCTCTCAGCCATGCCATAGCTACCCACGTTGAGCTAACAGAGCCTTTGACAGAAATGGGCATGCCCCATCACCGTGAAGTTGTGCTTCAGGCCAGGGCGGAGCCTCATGATGTCGGCCGCATTCCTGAAGTCCCAGGCCAGCCTCCCCTTGTTGTGCAATGGGGCGATTCGGCGACAGATGAAGTCCTCCCCAATCATCTCAAGGGTGAGCCCGGCCGATGTGAGGCGATGGATCCTGGTGGTGGCGACCGAGAGCTTCTTGTCATTGGCGTCGAGGTCGCTCCAGTCCGCGCAGCGGGTCGCCAGGCTCTGACGAACCCGACAAAACTCCTGCGGGTCCTCCTGCTCGATCCAGCACCACCGGCCCTGCCACTCCTCCCACCTCTCCTTCTGGGCACCCTCCAGGTACGTGCCTTTCTCCTGGGTCCTCCAGATCCAGGTGATGCTCCCAGATATGGCGCCCCCTGGTTGGAGGCGAGGCGAGAAGTAGTGGCGGAAGAGTGTCGTGCTAGGGAGCACCCCGGCAAAGCCCTCACAGAGGTGGGCAAAGAGAGCCATGCACGCCACTGCGTTCGGCATGAGATCCAAAAGATGGAAGCCATAGGAGTGCATGACGTCGTTGAAGAAGTCAGAAAAAGGGGGCAAAGCCCGCAAGAGAAGAAATCGACGAAGAAGGGGTACCGATTTGGGCTATCCTCGGCAAAATCGGCAGGGACGACGCGCGTGGCAGGGTTCCCCATCGTCTTCCTCCCCCACAAGGGCGAGAAGACGTTCTTGAGGTGAACCGCATCGACCGTCGACGGGAAGTAGGCGAGCTGTGTCCGCCGCACCGCTGACTCACTCTCCGGCGCCTCCTTCTCCCCGACATCCTTGGCTGCTCCATTGCCTCTGCTGGTTTTGGGCGCCATGGCAGCCGGGAGGGGGCGAAGGATCAAGAGAAATGGGGGTGCAGTAGCAATAAGCAGAGGCGAGAACTTCGAATCTTTCCCATGAGGAAGTAGAAAAGAACGGCGGTTCCGAGATTGGAAGAGGCGCAGAGAGTAAATGAGCAGCGCGCCTGCGGTTTTTCCTTTTTTTATGGGGAAGGCGCAGGCCACCTCTGTACCATTTACTACGATGTAACGTGTGAGGGCAGCAATCGCCCCACGCATGACCCTCACCTCACGCATGACCCCCACATCACACATTCAACGCGGGTCGTGGGGAAGTGGGACGGGTGAGGGAGTTACAGCATTACAACTCGGCCCCGCATGCCCGCGCACCATTTTGGGCCTAGCCCAACAACGCATCGCGCGTATGTATGACCCAGGCCCGGGGGCTCCTGTCGGTGCACAAAAGGAGGGGTCCTATTTTGTACCCCTTTACTTGTGCGCGGGCAGTTGGAGCCGCGCCTGCAGCCACACCTAGCGGGGCAGAGAAAGGAAGCAAAGCCACAAGACAACCAGAATAATGCCAAGCCAGAAACACGAAGATCAGAGGGGGTGAGGTGGACTCCCCCGGCAAGGCCCTTGCCCGGGTGGCCTCCGCAGCCCCGGCAAGAACCTTGCCGGGGCAACTTGCCCGACACCAGCAGAGCCGCTCCCCCTTGAGCCCAAGGGTTCCAACACCATTAACCACTTTGGAACCGAGGCTCGGGAGGCACCTCCATGGTGGCATGCAAATCTTTGTGCAGACCAGAAGCACACAAGACTAGATGATGACCAGAAGACGACGATCCTCGGCAAGATCCTTGCCAAGGATAACCACAAGACCCCCGGCAAGACCCTTGCCGAGGACGACCATGATGCCGCAGTAAGACCCTTGTCAGGGCCCCGACAAGACTCTTGCCGAAAACATCTGCGGGGCCACAGCCAGGCCCACATATGCCAAGACTCCACCGCCGTTGCCATGCAGCTGCCAGCGCACCAGCTAGGCAGGCACCCGCGTGGCGACGTGCCGCCTCTAGGCCGACTCGGCAAGCACCTACGTGGTGGCATGCAGATCTTCGTGAAGATTCAGCCACCGCATCAACCCAGCAGCCAGCCAACGTGGCGCTACACGCCTCGTTAGTTCGGACGCGCGTCAAAGCCAGGCGAGGCGGCAACAGCTGCGACGAGCTTCCTTGCCGTCCCCGATAAAGCAAGAAGGGCACATCGGCAGCGCATTAAATGCGTTTGTCCTACGGTGCCAGGAGATAGACTCGATTACTGTATAGCTTTCCACCTCCGGTGTGCCACTATGGCGGCCCCTTTGACTATAAAAGGAGGCCCGCGGTGTACTGAGAGAGGATTCATATTTTTGGGACCCTGCACGCCTTGTAGCTAGTCCAAGAACACCAGATAAACAGAAACCAGCAGGAGTAGGGTATTACGCATCACTTGCGGCCCAAACATGGGTAATCCCCCGCGTTAATCTCTCAATCTCGCTCTTTCCACAACTCCGCGCCCGCCAACCGTAGCAGAAAGGGATTCCTCGTGATCCCATAGGTGTCATTTCCCCCGACACACACATGCTAATCAAAGCTCAAAGCCCTCAAAGGATGCTCTTACTGACATTTTACGCTAATACTACAAACTTAATGTACTACTGGTAATTTGCTCTAATACTAAAAACTTAAACTACTTCTCACATGCTGCCATCAGGGCCTGCTGGCCAGACGCCGGCGTTCTCCTTCCTGGCCTTGTAGGCAGCAGCCCACCATGCTTCGATCTCTGCCAAGCTCTCCTCACCACGACGTGCGGCCTCTTTTCTCTTGCGGCGGCGGGACTCTCTTTTCTTGACTGCTTTCTGCCTTTTTTGCTTCTTTTGTGCGGCTTTGTCCGCCTATAGATCCACCACCCATTCAGCCATGGCAGCCTCAAAGTCCGCCCATGTAACTGTCTGGCTGTCGGCGGCAATGAACTCGGCGCGGCGAGATGCCATCGCTTCCTTACCATGTGTGCGGTCGCGGGCGGCAAGGAACGCGACGCGGCAGGATGCCATCGCTTCCTTACCAGTTACTGTGCGCCACGGTGCCATGGACGATGCCTGGAGAGAGCTCTGGGACGGAGGGGCCGGGCAGCCGTACAGTGAGGTGGTATTCAAGAGCTCAACGACAAACGACAACAGAAATTTGGCTTCCCTTACAATTTTGCTCGTTCATTATCGCACACGGTTCATCTCCTCGCTTCCGGAAACAGTGTGCGCTGAGCCATTGTGTGTTGCGTTATGATTGGCCCATCACACCCATGCACCTATAGCTGGATTGGATCTATATGCGCTAAATGCCTAGAAAATGCACATAATCCCCTAAATATGGTAAATGAGCCCGGAAAAATGCCAAATTTGAACGAGGTGATTTGCAAGGTGTATGTTCATCGTAGAAAAAAAAACTCCAGGGCAAAGAACGAAGAAAATTTGGATTCCCCTTCAATCTTGGGATTTCCCTCTTGAAAGCATGGAACTTCCTCGATGATGGTTCGATTTATGAAGGGCGTGCATGATGACATAAGCCAAACCTTCTCAAATTTTTACCAGGGCATGGTGAGGTCATACCATGTCACCATGCCAGGCGTCATGTTTTTAAGCATTTATTTCATTTTTCTATAGTTGAAAACCCAACAAACAAACATTTGTGGTTGACTATTGCCACACATTTCAACGAAATATCTATCCATTCCTTATAAAAGGCATGGGAATTTACTAAATGGCACGAGCATGGTTTTCTAGGGCGTTCTTTGTGGACCCTTTCATCCATCGATTGTTTGAACTTGAATTATGCGCATTAATGCCTGGGAAATGCACATAATCCCCTAAATATGGCAAATGAACCTGGAAAAGTGCCAAATTTGAACACGGTGATTTGCAGGTTGTATGTTCATCGTAGAAAAAAACTCGTGGACAAAGGACAAAGGAAATTTGGACCCCCCCCCCTCTTCAATCTTGGTGATTTCCCCCTTGAAACCATGAAACTTCCTCGGTGATGGTTCGATTTATGAAAGGCGCGCATCACGACATAAGGAAACATTCTCCAATTTTTACCAGGGCATGGTGAGGCCATACCATGGCACCACGCCAGGCATCATGTTTTCCAACCATGTGTTTCAATTTTTGTATAGTTGTTAACCGAGTAAACGACACGTTTATGGTTGACAATTGCCACACATTTCCTTGAAATATCTGCCCATTCCTTGTAAAAGGCATGAGAATGTACTAAATAACACGAGCATGGTTTTACAGACCGTTCTTGTGCACCTTTTCATGCACCGATTGTTCGAATTTGAATTATGTCCATTAATGTCTAGAAAATGCACATAATCCCCTAAATATGGTAAATGAGCCCGGGAAAATGTCAAATTTGAACACCTTGCATTTGAGGCGGTATATTGATCATTGGAAAGAAACTGAATGAAAAACTAGGACGAAAATTTGTATTCCCCTTCAATCTTGGGGATTTCCCTCTCTAAAGCATGGAACTTCATCGGTGATGGTTCGATTTATGAAGGGCGTGCATGACAACACATAAGCCAAACCTTCTTAAATTTTTACCAGGACATGGTGAGGTCATACCATGGCACCATGCCAGGCGTCATATTTTTTAAGAATTTATTTCATTTTTTCTATAGTTGAAAACCCAACAAACAAACATTTGTGGTTGACTATTGCCACATATTTCATCGAAATATCTATCCATTATTCATTGTAAAAGGCATGAGAATTTACTAAATGGCACGAGCATGCATGGTTTTCCAGGCCGTTCTTGTGGACCCTTTCATGCACCGATTGTTTGAACTTGAATTATGTGCATTGATGCCTAGGAAATGCACATAATTCCCTAAATATGGCAAATGAACCCGGAAAAGTGCCAAATTTGAACACGGTGATTTGCAGGTTGTATGTTCATCATAGAAAAAACTCGTGGAAAAAGGACAAAGGAATTTTGGATCCCCCTTCAATCTTGGTGATTTCCCCTCGAAACCATGAAACTTCCTCGGTGATGGTTCGTTTTATGAAAGGCGTGCATGACGACATTTTTACCAGGGCACGGTGAGGTCATACCATGGCACCACACCAGGTGTCATGTTTTTCCAAGCATGTATTTCATTTTTGTATAGTTGTTAACCTAGTAAATGACGCGTTTAT
Organism: Triticum urartu; assembly: GCF_003073215.2. Taxonomy (NCBI): domain Eukaryota; kingdom Viridiplantae; phylum Streptophyta; class Magnoliopsida; order Poales; family Poaceae; genus Triticum; species Triticum urartu. Next base: position 114,398,273 of record NC_053024.1, read on the forward strand.
GGTTGACTATTGCCACAAATTTCCTTGAAATATCTGCCCATTCCTTGTAAAAGGCATGAGAATGTACTAAATAGCACGAGCATGGTTTTCCAGACCGTTCTTGTGCACCTTTTCATGCACTGATTGTTCTAATTTGAATTATGTGCATAATTAATGCCTAGAAAATGCACATAATCCCCTAAATATGGTAAATGAGTTCGGAAAAATGTCAAATTTGAACACGTTGCATTTGCGGCGGTATGTTGATCGTTGGAAAAAACTGAATGACAAACTCGGACGAAAATTTGGATTCCCCTTCAATCTTGGTGATTTCCCTCTCAAAAGCATTGAACTTCCTCGGTGATGGTTCGATTTATGAAGGGTGTGCATGACAACATAAATCAAACCTTCTCAGCTTTTAACCAGGGCATGGTGAGGCCATACCATGGCACCGTGTCAACCGTCATGTTTTTCAAGCACATATTTCATTGTTCTATAGTTGATAACCCAGTAAATGACGCATTTGTGGTTGACTATTGCCACGCATTCCATTGAAATCTCTGCCTATTCCTTGTAAAAGGCTTGAGAAATTACTAAATACCACATGTATGGTTTTTCTAGACCGTTCTTGTGCACCCTTTCATGCACCGATTGTTTGATTTGAATTACGTGCGTTAATGCCTACAAAATGCACATAATCCCCTAAATATTGTAAATGAACCCGAAAAAGTGTCAAATTTGAACACGGTGATTAGCAGGGTTTATGTTCATCATAGAAAAAAAACTCATGGATGAAGGACAAAGGAAATTTGGATTCCCATTCAATCTCAACCTACCACGGTCGGCATGGCCTAAATTTGTGAACATATACCGTTTGTTGCTACATTATCTATATATTTGCATCAAATTTTTATTACATTATCTATTTTTTTATTCTATATTTCTGTACTTTGCTTTCATCTATATATATAGATAGATAGATCTGTTCTATCAGTTACTCCCATATTTGCATCTTTCTCTGTTATTTCAATATATCTAATTTACGATCTTAATTTTCATTTCAAGCAGTACATCCCTTGCTTTGTAAGAACAGGGGTAGAAGGAAATCTTGGTCTTTACTTTGCTGATGACTCCTAGGATGTCATATTGACAACGCGGCATGGATTTACAATGACGGTTAGCGTAAAACTTGATAAAGATGGTCACTCCTATTTTAATGCGGACCTTTGGAGAAAAATGTCTAAGTGTTATGAATTGAAAGCTGGCAATAAAATTCTAGTGCGTGCACCACAGCCTGGTCTAATGAACATGGATGTTTACTTCCCCAACGTCATCAGCCGATCAAAGTCTGATCGAGGTTAGTGTCCTTTCAACTTTCTCCTTGCTGTCATATTACTATTTAAGCAACCAATTGATCAGTATTTAAGCAACCAATTGTGATATCATATTCTGACTCCGTTTCTAGGGAGTAACAAATTCTATTTACCAATTTATGTGCACTATATATTCTTCTGCCATGTTTTGAATAAATAATACCTTTCCACCTTTTAAGCAAGATATGTTGGATGCGTAGTGAACGATTTGTATGTTACTAAGCATACCAAATTTCACTAGAAGGACTTGAAGCATGTCATAAACTTTGTTGATAATCTGACAGAGATAGCACAGCGTATGAACGCTGGATTTCAGATGGGATTAATTAGACCTATGGTGCACACACTGAACAAGACCAATTGTGTGCATAAAACGCTGGTAAAAAGTCTTATTTTAATGTTGATGCTCATAAACTATATATATCTTCAATGATATGTTACAATTGTTTTTTATTCTACATGTCAACAGAAATTGCCCCCCTGTAGCAGTTCCTGGATCGATTTCCCGGCGTGGTCGAATTACACTTTTGCCTGCTAATAACACCAGAGTGATTGCAAGGTACGGCATTTCCCGCAGAAATGGAACCATTCAAATTAACAAGTTCTCGCTTCTCGTGGCAATGCATCCATATTGGAAAATTGGAGACACTGTTCTACTCATGATCTACCAAGGCACAGGAGGGCTCTTCATTTTCATTGACGAGCTGCCGAGTCGCCGTGATCAAGCTGCTTCCAGTGGATAGTTGTGGTTGTTGGCCCTCAGCCTCTTAAAATGTTCTAGCTGGTACTATATATGTTAAGTATGTAGATATGGACCATATGGTTGTTGGCCCTTAGCCTCTTAAAATGTATAGTTGTTACTATGTTAAGTATGTAAATATGGACTATATGGTTGTCAAAACCGTGTTACGAAGATCCTCCTTTTGTCGAATAGTGTAACCACTATATATGTGTATATATATGTTACTCAAATGTTGTTACCCAAGTTCACAAATTTTTATGGAAAGTGTTAGTAACGTACACAGTTCATTGAGTTTAAGCGTGTGCCCGATGACCAGAAGGCATTTGCATATTAACTGTCCATATTGCAAATTCACACACATGTTAACATAAGGAAACGTATGTGTAACATACTAATCATCGCACACGAGTACTCGCAGACGCATCGTGTGCGATACTCCGCCACCGCAAGCAACTAGTTTGCATTTTTCAAAGTTTTTTGTACACACAGAATCGCACACGAAGTAACTGCATTGACCGTCTGTATTGTAATTTCCCATCGCAAACAGTTCATCTGAGTCGGTTGTTTGCCACGTACCACACACATCTTGTTTACATGACTCGTTTGTGTTTTTTGGCTCATCGCAAACAATTCATCCATGTGAACTGTATGCCGCATATCACACACATCTTGTTAAGTTGAACCATTTTTGTTGTGTTCCCTAATCGAAAACAGTTCGTCCGAGTTAACCGATGCCATATAGCGCACACACATTGATATGGCTACCCATTTCTGTTGTTCTACCTCATCGCAAATGGTTTGAATGGATTAATCATGTGTCCTGCATCGCACACACATTGTTATGGATGCCCATTTCTGTTGTTCTGCCTCATCGCAGACCGTTTGAATGGATTAACCGTGTGTCCTGCATCACACACGCAACTAAAATCTGAACCGTGTTTGATGGCTCCGCCATCGCAATTGTTTTGCACCTTTTTGACGGGTTTTTTACACCATCGTTTGCGATTATGGCATCGCACACAGTTTCGTCGAAGGGTCTCTGATCGTAGTGTCGCGTTAGCAGTATCCTGCAGTAGTGATGCATATAAGAATTCAGAGAAGATTCAAATAATATTCATAGATAATCTGATCATAAATACAAAATTCACCGGATCTCGACAAACACACCGCAAAAGAAGATTACATCAGATAGATCTCCAAGAACATCGAGGAGAACATGGTATTGAGAATCAAAGAGAGAGAATAATCCATCTAGCTACTAGATATGGACCCGTAGGTCCGAGGTAAACTACTCACGCTTCATCGGAAGGGCAATAGGATTGATGTAGATGCCCTCCGTGATCGAATCCCCCTCCGGCAGGATGCCGAAAAAGGCCCCAAGATGGGATCTCACAAGAATAGAAGGTTGCGGCGGTGAAAAGGTGATTTCGTGGATGCTTCTGGTCTTTCTGAAATATATGTGAATATATAGGGCCAAGGGCTAGGTCAGAGGAATCCCAGGGGGTGGTAAGGTAGGCCCCCCTAGGGCGTGCCCTCCACCCATGCCACTGCCTCGTGGCTCTTCTGACTTGCACTCCAAGTCTCCTAGGTGTCTTTTGGTCTAATAAAAATAATCACGAAAGTTTTATTCCGTTTGGACTTCGTTTGATATTCCTTTTCTGCAAAGCTCAAAAACTAGGAAAAAACAGAAACTGGCACTGGGCTCTAGGTTAATAGGTTAGTCCCAAAAATAATATAAAATAGCATATTAATGCATATAAAACATCCAAAATAGATAATATAATAGCATGGAACAATAAAAAATATAGATACATTGGAGACGTATCACTCTCCTCTTCGGGGGAAATACCAACTCGGCTCACGAGTTGTAGGGGCCATAGGTTTCGCTAGAGGCATCTCTCAAAAGAACATAGCAAACGGTGGGTACACAAATTACCATTGGGCAATTGATAGAGAAGTGCATAGCTATGATGTTATTCATAGCATGATCAATACATAGGCATTACGTCCGTGACAAGTAGACTGTTAAACTTACTAACGCCTACTACTATTACCCCACTTTAAGAGTGCTTCTATTCTTGCCTCTCAAGGCATTAAGTTCGTGATAACCAGAGTAATGCATGAAGTATGATGACATAATGTAGACAGAATAAAACCAAGCAATATGATTAAAACCCCTTGTTTTACCCTTAGTAGCAACAATACAAATACATGCCTCGCTACCCTTCCTATCATAGAACAAGGACATCGCAACATTGAACCTACTACAAAGCACCTCTCGCGCTGAAGTTAAATCAATCTAGTTGGCCAAACCAAACAGATAGATCAAAGAGAAATGCCAAGCTATAACAATCACACATAATAAAGTTCAAAAAAGACTCAATTACTTTCAATGAATAATCTGATCATAAACCCACAATTCATCGGATCCCAACAAATGCACCGCAAAAGAGTACAACGAGTCGATTTTCAAAGAGAACATTGTATTGAAAATCAAAGAGAGAGAGAGAGAGAGAGAGAGAGAGAGAGAACGCCATCTAGCTAGTCACTATGGACCCATAGGTCATGTGGGAACTACTCACACGTCATCAAAGGTGCAGCAAGATTGATGTAGAAGCCCTCCGTGATCGATTCCCCCTTCGGTAGAGTACCGAAGAAGGCCTCTAGATGGGATCGTGGAAGAACATAGACTTGTGGTGGTGGAAAAGGTGCTTTGTTAGTGCTTCTATTTTTTTAATATTTGGGAATTTATAGCGCTGGAATTAGGTCATATGGAGCCACGAGGGAACCCCAAGACATCATGGTGTGCCTACCCCCACGGCATGCCCTGTTGTCTTGTCGTATCCTCATCTCTCTTCTAGAGTCCCTCCAAATCTTCCAGGGTCTTTTTGGTCTAGAAAAAATTGTCAAAAAGTTTCGTCGTGTTTGGACTCCGTTTGGTATGGGTTTTCTATAAAACCAAAAACAAGCATAAAACAACAACTGGCACTAAGCACTAGTGAGGGAGTCCTGGATTAAGGGGTCCTCAGGCGTACGGCATGTTAACTATGGGCCGGACTGATGGGCTATGAAGATACGAAGATCGAAGACTGCACCCGTGTCCGGATGTGACTCTCCTTGACGTGGAAGGCAAGCTTGGCGACCAAATATGTAGATTCCTTTCTTTGTAACCGACCTTATGTAACCCTAGATCCTCCCGATGTCTATATAAACCGGAGGACTTAGTCCGGAGGGAGGGATATTCATTACCATAGCCATACAAGCTAGACCTCTAGGGTTTAGCCATTATGATCTCGTGGTAGATCAACTCTTGTAATACTCATATTCATCAAGATCAATCAAGCAGGACGTAGGGTATTACCTCCATAGAGAGGGCCCGAACCTGGGTAAACATCATGTCCCATGTCTCCTGTTACCATCGACCTTAGACGCACAGTTCGGGACCCCCTACCTGAGATCCGCCAGGTTTGACACCAACATTGGTGCTTTCATTGAGAGTTCCACTGTGACGTCGACGACAGGATCGATGTCTCGCCTTGTCCTCAAGGATAATTATCACCACTGGAGGAATGCTGGCTCCAGGCCAAACCCTCCGGCTAGGCGGCTTTACCATGACCGCCCGTTCAGTTGTTAAGCCGACGATGACCTCTCGGGTCATCGAAAAACCCCTTCGTATCGACTCCGAACGCTCCAAGAAGATGGATCCAGCGGAGCTTTCGTCCTTAAACAAGCTCCTAGATCGCATCGCCGCCCTGGGGGTCGCTACAGACTACGATCGAATTGGGCTTAAACCCGATGAGAGAGAAATCAAATCTCCACCGATCACCCACCAGATAGTGGTAGTCGAGGAGCGAGTCGACAACTCTTCCTCCATACTAAGGACGGACTATGTCCGGATCTCCGGTCTCGAAGAGCCGGACGCCTACCTGCGAGGAGATGCATCCTGCCCTCCGAACATAGAATCAGACGACGGGCCTAAGAAATCAGTGGATATCCCGAAGCCCGACCTGGTAAGTTTGTAAGACCTTCAGACTCCGGATCCAAAACTAGGTCAGGGTTCAGATTTAAATCCACCCACCCGAATACAAGCGCTCTCATGAGCATACAACAGCAGTCTCAGGAAATGGTCCACCACTTCTGGGCCAAATTCCTTCTTGTCAAAAACAAGATTAAAGATTGTCATGACGAGGAAGCGATCTCAGTGTTCCGCAACAATTGCAGGGACGAAGGAATCCTCAACGCCATCAACCGCCAACGCATCCTACACTTCGCTGACTTGGCAACTATCGTACAGAAGTACAGCGCAATAGAAAGCGCCTGGAAAACTCAAGCATTCCATCGGGAATCATCGGTCCCCACTCAACCCCTCATTCAGGCTAAAAGGGCGCACCCTTTCAACATGCCCGGTTCAATAATAAAGAAATATAAGTCCAGTATGGGGTGCGGAACCGTTCTGGAAGGATGGCTCGATGGGTCATGCAAAATACACGCAACACCGGATAACATACCAACACATAGCCTTAGAGCATATTGGATACTCCGGCAAGTGGCCAAGAATGGTGAGGATATCCTCACCAAGAATAACCCAGAACAACACCCCCCAGAAGACGACGACCCCAAAGTACTGACGGTCTTCGAGACATTCGCCTCAAACAATAGGCGCAAAAGAGCACTATGCGGACTCGCCGAAGTCTGTCAAATAGCAGCAATAAACCATTGGAACGACACGGCTATAAATTTTAATGCCGGTGACGAACCAAAATACAGGACAGTCCGAGCACCAGCCGCCTTGGTCCTCAGTCCAATCATGGACGGCTTTCAGCTCACCAAGGTTCTCATGGACGGCGGCAGCGGACTAAACCTCATCTACGAAGATACACTCCGCAAAATGGAAATAGACAGGAGCCGCATTGAGCAAAGCAGCACGACCTTCCAAGGAATTATTCCTGGTCGGGAGGCGCGGTGTGCGGGAAAAATAACACTCGACATGGTATTCGGCACACCGGAGAACTATCGGTCCGAAGAAATAACCTTCCAAGTGGCCCCTTTCAACAGCGGATATCACACCCTCTTGGGGCGGGAGGCATTTACGTGCTTCCAAGATGTACCTCATTACGGGTACATGAAGCTTAAGATGCCCAGGCCCAAAGGCATAATCACTCTCGCCAGTGATCTGGACATAGCACTCCGCGCCAAAAATAAAACCGCATCCTGGCCCTTGAGGCATTATTTAAAGCCCTCGCGGCCGAAGAATTAACTGCACTGCGCTCCACGGTGGACAGGGACGATGTGATCTTAGACAAATGCCCCAAATCCACGTCCTTCAAGCCAGCGGAAGAAATAGTCAAATTCCAGGTCCATTCAACGAACCCCAAAAAGACAGCATCTATTGGGGCACAACTAGACCCAGCGGTCGACACTGCGCTAAGGGATTTTCTTCGCGAAAACTGGGATATATTCGCCTGGCACCCTTCTGACATGCCAGGAATCCCGCGCAAACTGACCGAACACAGCCTCAACATATTAAAGGGATACAAACCGGTCAAACAAACACCGCGGCGCTTTTCCAAACCCAAACGTCAAGCCATGGGAGAGGAGCAAGCCAAGCTAATCGAGGCCGGATTCATTAGAGAAATAAAACATTCGGACTGGCTGGCAAACTTGGTGATGGTACCAAAGAAGGATAAATCCTGGCGCTTGTGCATCGATTTTAAAGACCTCAATAAGGCTTGCCCTAAGGATCCCCCCCTCCCCCGCATTGACCAGATCATTGATACTACCGCAGGACACGACTCAATGTGTTTCCTCGATGCATATTCCGGATACCATGAAATCAAAATGAGGGAGTCTGACCAAGCTGCAACAGCATTCATCACCCCATATGGGCAATTCTGCTTCAACACCATGCCCTTCGGGCTCAAGAACGCCGGCACCACCCACCAACGCATGATCCAAACATGCCTGGAGAAACAGATCGGAAATATAGTTGAAGCCTATGTGGATGATGTTGTAATCAAGACAAGGCACGTCGAAACACTAATAGACGACCTATGCCTCACATTTGACAACCTCCGCACATATGACATTAAGCTCAATCCAGAAAAGTTTGTTTTTGGCGTCCCCGCAGGAAAGCTGTTGGGCTTCATCGTCTCCAATAGAGGAATTGAAGCAAATCCAGCCAAAATCCGAGCTTTGTCACAGTTGGCTACGCCAATAGACCTTAAACAAGTCCAAAAACTCGTGGGTTGCATGTCAGCTTTGACCGGCTTTATCTCCAGATTTGGGAGAAAAGGCACTGCCACTCTATCACCTTCTGCCGTGAACCGATCACTTCAAGTGGACGGACGCGGCAACAGCCGGACTAGAAGAAATAAAAACACTCATAGCGAGCAACCCAATCTTGGCCACGCCAAACGTCGGCGAACCCATGCTGCTATACATATCGGCAACACATCAAGTGGTGAGCGCCGTGCTCGTCGTTGAACAAGAACAGGACGGACACAAATTCCTACTTCAGAAGCCAGTATACTACGTATCCACTGTCCTTACACCATGCAAATCCCGGTACCCCCATTATCAAAAGATAGCATACGCGGTCTTCATGGCATCCCGAAAACTATGACACTACTTCCAGGAGTGTTCGATCACGGTGGCTTCCGAAGTACCACTCAACGACATAATAAACAACTGCGATGCCATGGGCCGGATTGCCAAATGGGCCATTGAGCTCCTTCCATTTGATATTACATACAAACCACATCGAGCTATTAAATCCCAAGTACTGGCTGACTTCGTCGCCGAATGGATAGAGGCCGAACTCCCTAAAGAGTACGGCACATATTCCAATTGGGTTATCTACTTCGATGGCTCCAAAATGCTGGCAGGGCTAGGAGCGGGCGTCGTTTTGACGTCCCCCACTGAGACGTCGTTCAATACGTCCTCCAAATACTATACACAGACTCCAACAACGCAGCCGAATACGAGGCCTTATTGCATGGTCTCCGGATGGCTGTCTCCATGGGCATACAGCGCCTGGAAGTGCGCGGGGACTCAAACCTTGCAATATCTCAAATAAATGGGGACTTCGATGCCAAAGATCCGAAGATGGCGGCTTATCGTAATGCCATCCTAAAAATGCTGACTCGTTTTGAGGGGCTCGAGTTCCATCATGTGGCTCAAGAAAGTAATCAAGCGACGGACGTTCTTGCTCGTATCGGCGCCAAGCGCGACCCCGTCCCACCCAATATCTTCCTGGAAAGGCTTTTTAAGCCATCCATGGTATGGCAGGGGGAGAGCGGCAACACTAGTCAGGATCCGAACACAACTCCAGATTCCGAACACACTGATACCATCGAAGGACCAGCCTCCGAAATAACTCCGTCGGCCCATCTCATTATGGCAGTCATTGCCCCATGGACCTAACCCTTCTTGGCCTACCTTAATAGGAAGGAACTTCCCGAGGATCAGAATGAGGCCCGCCGTATTGTCCGGCGCTTGAAGGCCTACAAGGTTCACGACGGAGAGCTCTATAAGAAAAGCACTATCGGAGTCCTTCAAAGATGTATATCCGAGGAGGAGGGGCGGCAGCTCCTGGCTGAGATTCACGCAGGTCTTGGCGGGCACCACGCCGCAGCTCGGGCCCTTGTTAGCAAGGCCTTCCACACAGGGTTTTATTGGCCGACGGGCCGAGCATATGCACAGGACCTTGTCCAATGTTGCGTCGGATGCCAACTCTTCGCCAACCAAAGCCATATGCCCCCCACCACCGTACAAACAATCCCCATTACTTGGCCTTTTGCGGTCTGGGGACTAGATATGGTTGGACCCTTAAAGGAGGAAGCCATAATAAAAAATATCTGCTGGTTATGGTGGATAAATTCACTAAGTGGATAGAGGCCAAACCAGTTAAAACGGCCGAGTCCGGGCCGGTGATAGAATTCATATTCGGTGTTGTACACCGTTACGGTGTTCCACACAGCATCATCACCGATAATGGCTCCAATTTCACAGCTGATGAGGTGAAAACCTGGTGCACTAAGTTGGGCATCAAGCTTGATTACGCCTCTGTCTACCATCCGTAGACAAACGGCCAAGTAGAACGAGCCAACGGTCTTATAATGAGCGGCATCAAACCCAGGCTGGTGCGGTCTTTGAAGGAATCAGACACACACTGGGTTGATCGAGGAGCTTGACTCTGTACTCTGGGGGCTGCGGACCACGCCCATTCACACTACCGGATACACACCCTTTTTCATGGTGTACGGCGCAGAGGTTGTGCTACCCTGCGACATTATACATGACTCACCTCGGGTGCGCATGTACGAAGAGAGAGAGGCCGAGCTCGATCTGCAGGACAGCTGAGACGCCCGGGAGGAGGAGCGTGTCGTTGCAAAAGCCCGTTCCACATTTTATCAACAACAGGCTCGCAAATATCAAAGCAGAGAAGTACGGTCCAAGACTATAACGTTGGCGAACTTGTTCTACGCTTGCCGGAGAAGAAAAAGGACAAACTTAAGCCCAAATGGGAGGGTACCTTCATCATTGACGAAGTTCTCACCGGAGGAGCGTACTGCCTGTACGATGCGTCAGACAACCGCCTCGAGCCGAACCCCTGGAACGCAGCCAGACTCCGAAGATTCTATGTCTAAGCGTCGAACTCTTTGTTCCTCTCCTTCTCCTTGTTGTTTCCATAATAATTTTTTCGTCTTTCTCTCTCTTTTCGTTTTTTCTCTTTAGCCTTAACGCTTTCGTGCGGTTAGACCGCGCACCCCTGACGCACACATATGTCTTCAAATATGTACGTCCATTATACATGGGGGCTTCTAATACAGAAGCTTGCTATTATTCTCCGGGCATCAAGCCCATCACATATGCGTTTTTTCCATATGTACCTTTTCTTCGCCATTATATGCATCGATATGACTTAAGTTTTGGCCAAGCTGGGTTGCCTGGCTCCTGTGCTTATGCCCTACATTCCCGTTAGTTTGGCTAGGGCATAAAGGGAGCACCTCTGCGATTGTTACTGCCGGGTCATCCGGATGTATACCTCAGACTGGGTGAAGCCGAAAGCTAGCGTTCTTAAGGGAATATTCGGTCGGTGGATTAAATATGTTTTTTGCATTCGCTCCATTTGCCATTTTTTCAATCACAGTTCAGCCATGCGCTTTAACGCATGCACACCCAGGGAAAGGAACCCTTAACGGAACTATTCTCTCTGGAAGATGTTTCTTACATAATGTAATATAACATAACTAGCCGGATACAACTTGTCTGTTCAAGCAACTATGACCCCCACGCCTGGTTTCCATGCATACCCCGGTCTATTTGGCCGCACGGGTATTCGGAAACAATCCGCGCCTTCGGGTCCAGAGGGCAAAGCGAAAAGGTCTGCCATGACAATCGTTTTACAATTCAGCTAGACGGAAAAATACACAGCCATTTCAACTCAAAAATTTCCTCCTCTATACCCTCCAGCAGGCTATCTAACTTACAATCCGGCTGGGAATATTTGGTAGCTACTGCTACTTGGTCATACACCAAATTAACAGGAACTTCCTTCCCGTCTGACCCTAGAGGTCCGACCCGAGCCATATGATTCGGGTCAAGCTTGGTGTACCGTGTCTTCACCATGGCCCAGACTTCTCGAGCCCCTTCCCGGTAGGCCGATATTTTCCACAATCGAAAGCGCCGCCGCGCCCCCTTGAATAGCTATAGGAGCTCCTCCATCTTTCCTGGAGGGGAGGCAGCTGGCCACAAGGCTTTGGCAACGCTTTGCATCGCCTGCCGAGCTTGCTTATGAATACGCGACAGCTCTTGTAGCAGATCGCCTGAGAATCCGGACATCTCATCTTCGGGATGGCCGGTCAGCATACCTACAGATATAACTTTGTTAGTTCCTGATATCTCCGAACTATTGTAAGGCAAATTCGGCCACATACTGAACATGCCGCCGCGCAGCCTTTTATTCTCCTTCACAGAGTCGGCCAGTTGGGCCCATACATCTTTCAGATCCTCGCCCAATCGGGTATTCAAATCCTGGAGCTTGTTCTTCTCCAGTATGACTTTTGTGAGCACACGCTCGCCCGCAGCTAGCAGCTTCTTGGCTTCTCGTTCTCCGTCTTGGGCAGTTTTCAGTTGTTCTTGCAGTTGACCTAGTGATCCTGATAGGAGGTGAGCAATCGTGTTTAACATTATCGGTATACCATTCTGTTTTATCGATGGAGGGGAACATTACTAGGAGACACCTTCTTGGATTTCTCCAGTTCGGCACGGGCAGTAGTTAGCTGCGTCTGGCACTTTTCTAGCTCTTGGGCTAACAGGTTGTTCTTCTCCGTAAGAACCTGGTTATACAACGATACTTAAATTAGTTGTATCAACTGCTTCAAGTCTCGGGGGCTACTGGCATATGGTTATCATAGTCAGACAAAGTAAACTTACCCGCACATCTTTTAAATGCTGCTTGTGGCTCTGTTAAGCCCATCTCAAGCAGCTCGGATGTATGCATCAGCCGAGCCGAAGGTGTTAAATGCTTCTTCTGAAAAGCCGGGGTCTTGTAAAATGGCCCTGCGGCGCCGATGATTCATGGCGCTCTCCACTTCCGAGTTAGTGACGGATACATCCTCCGAATCCTCGGCTGGAGGACAGTCCGGCGTTACCCCCGCATCAGCCCCCGTCTTTACGGCAGGATCTGGATCCTGGCTGTGGGAAGTATGACCAGCCGGACCCCCAGATATAGTCCGGCACACTTTTTTCCTAATACAGGATAAACATAAAGGTCACAGTTGGATGTGACTGCCAAGGTGCATATTTGCAAATCCATACCTCTTTGATGAAGGCTCGGCTGTATCTTTGTTTGCCTTCCTCTTCGAAGGCTTGCCCGGCGTGGGGGCCACTCTCTTCGAAGATGCCCCTGGGCAGCATGACGCACCGAGCACCTCCCCTTTTGAGCACAGGACAGTGCGGTGGGTGAGGCAGTATGAGAAAACTTTTTCGGATGAAATATCTCCGGATTACTTACGTGTGGAGCAGGGAGAAGACTGGGATAATCGGTGATGATGGCCACTTCTGTGCCGTCATAGTTCGTTTGGTAAAACACCCCATTCACGAGCACCACGAATATATCCGGATCCTCTTCGAACCCGGGGTTGAGGTCCCGGTTGTGGCCCTTCGGCTATGGGGCAGGGTTGTAAAGCCCCTCGGAAATCTTTTCGCCAGTGCTGTTGTAAATGGATGGGTTAATGTTCGTTGAACATAGCTCGGGGAGTAGAATGAGTAGAGCAGAGGAGTTGGGAACTTACCCAGCTAGGAGGACTATACATGGAATATCCTTCCATGTGCTTGATGCGCAGGAACTCCTCTTCCTCCCCTTTGAACAGTTCGGCCAATATTTTGGCCAGGGCGGTAGGGGTGTCTGGACCCTTCCTGCCGTAGCGGGAGGCGTCATCTTCCCCATTATAGTGCCACATGGGAAGTCCTTTGTATTGGAGTGGCTGGACCCCCCGCACTATGGAGGTCACCATTACTTCGACCATCATATATCTGGACTGGGCGAGCATCCTTATCTTGCTCAAGAGTTGGCGAACCTCCGCACTATCTTCCTCTTCGAGGCTCCGAGGGCGCCTGCTGTGACGTTTCTTCAAGGGAACACTTGTGAACTCAGGAAGACCCCTCCAGGCTGGGTCTGGAAGTACGACGTCCTCGATGTAGAACCACTCGAAAGTCCACTCTTCAGACGCCTTCTTCGGCGTGCCAGATAGGTATCCGGTCTCGGCAATGCGCCATATTTCGGCTCCGCCCACTTCAAATATCGATCCTTCATGGTTACGCGGGACAAGGCAGAATAACTTTCTCCACAGTTCAAAATGGGCCTCACAACCCAGGAATAGTTCGCATAAAGCGACATAACCCGTAATGTGCAGGATGGAGGTTGGAGTAAAGTTATGCAGCTGGAGGCCATAATATTCCAGAAGCCCTCGGAGGAATGGATGAATTGGAAATCCTACGCCCCTTAGCAGATAGGGGACGAAACACACTCGTTCCCCTCGGATGGATTGGGGAAATCCTCTGCCTGGGTTTTGCCGTCAAAGGAGGCCAACCCTGCGCGAAAAGGGACCAGATCCGCAGAGGGGAGAAACCCCTGCATTTGCAGCTCCACCAGCTGACGGTGGGATATGGAGCACTTCTCCCATTCGCCTCTTTCTGGGCCGCAGGGACGGGAGGAGGGGTTGGTGATGCTAGATATGTTGGAGTGTTCTTTCCTAGCGACCTTTGAGGATTTTCTCCACGAGATGATTGAATGGACCTGGGATCCAATCTCGTTAAATAAACGCTGTCCCTCGCGTGGCTGGGATGTTGTGTGCAAAAATGCCCTGGCCTCTCGCATTCACTTGACACGTGGAAGCTGAAGTTGTTGATACACATAAGCCGAGGGGTACAACATTAAATGGAAGGCCGAATACACTACTTGGAGGTCATTGGTGGAGGAACCCGCCTTGCAATGCCGAAGACAATCTATGCGCCGAACACCTCGCCATTGAAGACTGGTCCGGGGGCTACTGAGGGAGTCCTGGACTAAGGGGTCCTTAGGCGTCCGGCCTGTTAACTATGGGCCGGACTGATGGGCTATGAAGATACGAAGACCGAAGACTACACCCGTGTCTGGATGTGACTCTCCTTGACGTGGAAGGCAAGCTTGGGGAACAAATATGTAGATTCCTTTCTTTGTAACCGACCTTATGCAACCCTAAATCCTCCCGGTGTCTATATAAACCGGAGGACTTAGTTCGGAGGGAGGAATATTCATTACCATAGCCATACAAGCTAGACCTCTAGGGTTTAGCCATTACGATCTCGTGGTAGATCAACTCTTGTAATACTCATATTCATCAAGATCAATCAAGCAGGACGTAGGGCATTACCTCCATAAAGAGGGCCCGAACCTAGGTAAACATCGTGTCCCCTGTCTCCTGTTACCATCGACCTTAGACGCACAGTTCGGGATCCCCTACCCGAGATCCGCCGGTTTTGACACCGACAACTAGGTTAATATGCTAGTTCCCAAAAATGATATAAAATTGCATATGAAGCATAAAAGATTGATAATAATTAACATGAAATAATAAAAATATATGGATACATCGAAGACATATCAGCAGGGCAGTGGGCTCTGATCCGTGGTGCCGCAGCCCGCGTTGCATGCTGGCTAGATCCAGCCGCCGTAGCCCAGGCACGCACGACCGACCACACTGCCTGCCACTCCACGATGCCCAACACGCGCTTTGCGCACATGTCCTCACCATCCGCACAACGCAAGAGAATGCTAGAGCCCCGCTACCGTTGTTGTCGATCGGCTTCGCCCAGCCATGCCCTCTGACAGTGGCAAGGCAGGAGGAGGGGGGTAGCGACGGAGATCCAAGTCGCCCTCCGCGTCGCCTCTCAGGGGCGATGGGAAAGGGGCTTGGATTTTCAACGCAGGAGATTGGTAGGACCAGTTATTTGAATAAATCTACTTGTAACGGGTCAACGAGCCCCCTCCCCAACCTTCCTTATTACTTAGAACATCTACTGCCAGACTTGGCAAATCTGCCCCCCCATACGCCCGCGTGTGCGTCCGTGAACAACCCCCGCCGGCCCCTCATATGGGCTGCCGCACATCCACATACCTCAAATGCAGAGCCTCAAATCCATGCACGTCGACCTTATGATACAAATTGTCTGAATTCAATAGTTCGAAACAAAGCAAAGCAAATCATAGTTCAACAATCTGTACATGCCAAAATGAAATCAATGTCCGAGCGTGGCAGATGCCTCGCTTGTTGGCCGGATCACTCGCCGGACGCCATCCATGCCGCCTGCTCTGAGGCCATCCTTGTGTCCTACTCCGCCTGAATCCGGGCTGCATGCTCCACCTGCCTTGTGGCATGCTCCGCTGCTGCCACAACCGCCCTTGTCGCCTCGTACTCCCTACGCTCGTTGATCTCCTTCTTCTTCTCCGCAAGCCACTTCTTTGCATGCTCACCCAAGAGGGTTTCGTCCGCCAGCATGATCTTCGCATCCTCCTTGTCTCGTGCGAGTTGCAACCTCTCCTTCTCAAGCTCAGTCTCTCCAAATGTCTTGGCCTTCTCAAGCTCCCATTTGATTGCCACCTATTGCTTCTCCAACTCGATCTTCTCCCTCTCATTTTCCAGCTTCTTCTCCGCCCTCTTCTGGTCCCAATCTATCCTCTCCTTTTGCGCATCTAACATGAGCTTGTACCTTCCCTCACCGAAAAAATGCTCGTCCATGTGGAGGACATTTTTGTAGACGCGACATCACGGGAGACCCTTTGTCTTCTCCCACTTGTTTCCCATGACTTGGCGGTTATCCTTTGGCACGGTGGCTCTTCCATTATCGACGACAATATCGTCCTCTTCATCGTCCAACCCCAATTGATTGGTGGGAGCTTGAGCCATCATTCCTCTTCTTGTCGGCCTTGAGATCGGCCACAAGTTATGTCCACTTTAGCACTCCATTCAATATGATCCAACAATGGCTAAAAGCACATGACTTCTTCTCCGTTTCGTGATACAAAGTGGACGTCACCGCCGTCTAGCAAACAACATATGTATGAGCACGTGAATGCAAACACAAGAAGCATATGCAAATGATGACAAGATAAAGCAATTGAGCTTGCGTGAGTTGCCACTCCCATCCCACTTTGAGGGTGTTTGGTCACTTGTGAGTAGTAGCTGACATACTTGTTCACTTCCCCTTGAATGATCCCCCATCGATGTTGGAGAGATGCACACTACGGTTGGTCACGATAGGGTGCGACTCAGCATATTCCTTTTGTTCGTGATACTCCTTCCAAATCTTCTCCCAACACTTGTTCCCCCTTTTGCTCGGTGCCGCAAATTGGATCCATTGTTGTGGCCAACCAAGCTTTGACCAACAATATGTCCTCAAAAGTTGAGAATGCCGGACCTCTTGCCTTCGCCGTCTTCATCTTCTTCTTGCTCGGATTGGGATCGTATGTTGTCCCAACTTCAAATGCAGTGCCCCCCCAATTAATACTCCATTTTGGGTCGGGCCTTGATTGTCATTGATCATGTCCGATAGGCACACCTCCTAAATGGGCATGGTTTGTAAGCATTCATCATGTCTGAAATGAATTAGCGGTCTATGCATAACATTGAACATGCTATGTGCTAATTTGATTGGGCTAGAGCAAAAAAACATATCGACTCTAGTCGTGTCATTCTGTCGAACAGGTCGTGGGAAGCCCGGGCGCCACCGGTTCCTGTGCTCATTCGTGCCCGAACGAGCCGCGGCAAGTGACATGCGTTCATCGCCGACATTTGCATGGGCGGAAAGCTTTCCAGAATGCCCAAATCGGTCGTCGGATCCTCCTTTGTCCCAACGTGGTCCGACGGCGCAATCCGTGTCGGCGGACAGATGGATGGGGTGCGGGGTTCTGGGCGCGGTGGCGAGACAGCTGCTCATCCATGTCCGCACCTCCCTGCGACGCCACCGCCGCTTTCCTCTCTCACTGCTAGCGTTGTCGCATCTTCCAGGCGACATTCTCCGGCTTGCACGACTGAGCCGAGGAAGGGGAGCCGACGGACGAGGCGGATGCAGTCTCCATCGTGGTGGTCGGGGCGGGCTGGACGACATCTACGACGGCGGATCGGGACTGATGGTGAGGATGGGGAGCAAGGGAGCGAGGGGCTCCGGTGCGAGAAAGGTAGGAGGAAGGCGGGATGAGGAGGAAGGGTTTGATGGATTTGGTGCAAATTGTGATGGGGTAGGGTTGTTGGTCCGACGTGACGGACGCGTCCGGACGCATCTAGAAGCCTCATATCCGCCTTATATTTGGGTTAGATATGAGGGGTGTCGGTCCGCCCTGGCGTTTGAATCTTGTTTAACAAGCCCGTTTAGGTCGAATTTTCGTGACCGGTCGGTGACCTGGCCATCTGGCCGGACGTTTGAGGCGGTTTGGGCGCCGATGCTCTTAGCCATAAATGAGCGCGATGTAATTTTTTAAACATCAGTACAGACACAAGCGCTCACACATACACGCATACACTCATTCCTATAAACGCACACAGGCATATCCTATCTCTATGAACACCGATATAATTGTTACCTGAAAAAAAGTGCTCCATGATGTGTCGAGACACCACCGAGTCCATCGGCGAACCGAACAAGGCACGTTCCCCACCACAGAAACAAGAAAGCGGAAACCCCACACCGCTGCCGCTGCGAAGGAGAACCGAGGAGAAAGATCCGGACGATACGAGCTCAGCAGCTCCCGTCGCATCGCATCGCATCGCCCCGGCGACACCCGCCCGCTGCTTCCCTCGTCCTCAGCTCTCCCGAATCGCCGCCGGCCGAGAGGTTCGCAGCCCCGATCCACCTCCTCTCTCCTCCCTGCCACCGCCACCGCCACCGCCACCCGCAGGTCCTGTAGCAAGCCACTGTTACATTCGTGGGCGTGCCTGCCACACCCATCACGCGCGCTCAGTTGGCGCAGTGGTGGTGGTGGAGCACTGGGACTGGGAGACAAGCGCGGGCCGTGTGGTGCCCTGCCACCGGCAGCCAATCTCCCCCGTAGATTCCTTCCCCCCGCACTCACTCCCATAAGAGAAAGGCGCTCCCCTTTCCGCCGTCCAAATCTTCCCCCTTTCTCTTCCCCAGCCCTCTCCCTCGTACGCACGCACGCGCGCGCCCGTCGCCTTTATTAACCCCTTTGCTGCCCAGGCCATTGGATTCGTGGCGTTGGCGAGCGTGGTCGCAAGGAGAGGAGGGGCGGCGGCGGCGGCGGCGGCGACTGTTCGCGGGATGAGCTTCGGCGGCGCCAGCTCCGTCGCGGCCGGTACGTACTATGCCTGTGACTGATTGTGCCCCTCGTTCGTTTGATTCGGCGCCGATGCGCCGGCTTTGATGTGCTTCTGTCGGGATGTGACGGAATGGTGGGCGGGTTGCAGGTGGGAAGCGGCCGTTCGAGTACGGGAGGACGCATGTGGTGAGGCCCAAGGGCGCGCACAAGGCCACCATCGTCTGGCTCCACGGCCTCGGCGACAATGGAGCCAGGTACGCAACAAACCCTTCTTTTGGCCCTTCCGGGTCGCAGCTCCGCTTGTTGGGATTGATGCGTTCACGGATTCAACGATGATGGACGGACGACCTGTCTGTTCGTCCTGCATTCTTGATGAATCGTAGTCGTAGGATCTCCTGTATATTTTCCATGTCTCTCAGCCAACTGTACTGTAGAACGCTGTACGTGAGACATCTCACTCTCGTACTGTTTATATGATAGCGCTTTGTTGAAATTAATTTCCTGCCCAATAAGCATGTGTGCGGATGATACCGACCTCCTGAGTCATCTGATTGGGCGAATAGACATTTTTTGCGACATTTTTTATGATCCGTGCTATAATACGTTCATTACATACGCTTCTTTGCACATAAAAAATCGTTGCATTATTATTGGCAAGAAAGGTATTTCTGTGCTATCATGGTTTTAAGGAAATTGCATTATGCTCAAAATTATTCAACGTAATGCAAAACTAGAAGTTATTTTTGGAGACCGATAGACATAATGGGTTTTATATTATATTTGCAGCTGGTCTCAACTGTTGGAAACTCTTCCCCTTCCTAATGTAAGTTAGGAACTAGATTTTAACTTTCAAGTATGTGTCCTGTCAGAAGTCTTTCTGATTCTCTGATTTGCTACTGCTTCAGATAAAATGGATTTGCCCAACTGCACCTACGAGGCCTGTGGCAATTTTTGGTGGATTCCCATCTACTGCATGTATGTTCTGAAACATGTGGATTTTCTTATTTATGTCTTGGATGTATTGTGCTAACTCCTTTTGTAATAGCTATTTGTTTTGATAGGTGTGTGCTGATATGGTTTTGCCTTTTTCCGGGATCACAGGGTTTGATGTTGCTGATCTTTCAGAAGATTCTCCTGATGATGTTGAGGGGCTGGATTCCTCAGCTGCACATGTTGCAAATTTATTGTCTACCGAACCTGCAGACAGTATGATTTCATGCCAGTTTCCGTTTGTCTACTTTCTTCAAACCCATTCTTATCAAGCGCACAACAGATATGGAATGGCATTCCTTGTTATTATCTGTTTCTCTATTGTGTTGCGGGCAATTTTTTATTTTTTACATTTCTAGCCAAGAACCAAGCTATTTTGGTCTCATATATTGATAATCCAGTAGAATGGACTCCGCTGGGTCTTGTTCATCACTAAAAGTTTTGACCTCGTTACATTAATCATCGCAGTCAAGCTTGGCGTTGGTGGCTTTAGTATGGGTGCTGCTACTGCGCTTTACTCTGGTACTTGCTTTGCTCATGGAAAATATGGAAATGGCAATCCATACCCTGTGAACCTAAGTGTGGCTGTTGGTCTCAGTGGCTGGCTCCCATGTGCCAGGTTTGTGCTAGTATGTTTATGTGCACAAGTTTCACTGAAGCTGCTTCCTTGCGGCTGATCCACTTTGTGCTGTGTGGTCACCTCAGGTCATTGAAGAACAAAATTGAGAGCTCACAGGAGGCTGCACAGAAGGCTTCATCATTACCCCTTATGCTTTGTCATGGAAAAGGTGCATATCTTTAGCATGATTTTCAGTTTTTTGCGTAATACTGAAATAAGCACCTTATCATTAATGATGGCATTCAGCACACTGTATTTCCCCAAGATGCGCATGTAACAGTCCGTCCTTCTTCTGGAGCTAGTGACCTGTGTGCTTCAAACCAGAAACATCTTTCTTATGTTTATGAAACATTTAGAACGGTTGTAGGCTTGTAGCTACACACTTGTATTACCTGAAGTTGCTTCTTCGCAGCATATATAACAGAACTGAGTTGCTTATCAAGTATATGGGCAGTTCCTTTCCCCTTTCAACCTGGATTCAAACAATAGTTTCACCAGAAAGGATTTTTGCTCTGTTTTTTCGTTGCCTAAGCAGCTCAGCTTGATAGTGTCTGGCTCTTAGTAACCAAGTTGATGTAATTTCCATGTGGCATTCCTCACAAGGTTAGTTACGATGATCAGCTATGCTAATTGCAAATTTTGATGGAAAACTGTGATAAGCAAATTTGTTATATAATAAATTGATGCATGCCTCAAGTTTTTATGGGCATGAACAGAACACGAATTAGCAGAACATATAGGTCTTTGGACCAGGTGTCTTGATAACGGTCATCTGCTTTCATGATGCATCAGCACTGCATTACTTGTTCTGAGTCCTCTATTTATGTTTAGTTATGCAGAGGCCATCTGTAAATTGCGACTTTTATCATCTTTTTGCAGCTGATGATGTGGTCCTCTACAAACATGGAGAGAGATCTGCTGATGCACTTAAGTCAACCGGGTTTGCAAATGTGGAATTCAAGTCCTACAGCAGGTTTGCTACCTTCTTTACTCCCATTGAATGTTGTGATTTCCTTGTGCTGATTGATCTCCTCTCCTTGGAAGACTCGGGCACTATACCGTTCCAGAGGAGATGGACGAAGTCGTCAAGTGGCTTACG